>NC_089587.1:175482222-175782222 GCF_019320115.1 Miscanthus floridulus | reverse complement strand
TGCTCACCTTGAAAGTGTTTTGGGAGTAATTAACCTGGGCATATGGGTATCACGACTCACAGTGAAAGTGTACAACCTCTATAGAGTGTAAAACTGGTATATCAGTCGTGCTCACGGTCATGAGCGGCCTTGGAACCCTTATGGAATAGATGATCACTAAGAATTATCTGTTTATGCTATTCATTATTCTTGTTTACATTGATCATGTGTTTTACTTTGTGATTGAAACAACTTGTTGCTACTCTTATGCTAAAATTGTGACAACTAAAAGCTGAATGTTGTTAAACATGTGTCAAGCCTTTTGAGCCTCATGAACCCCATGTTATACTTGTTGAGTACGACACGTACTTACGCTTGTTTATTTTCATTATTTGGATAAAAATCCTAGATGGATAACAGATGGCTATGGTAATGACAACTTTTCTAAGGATTACTAGACTTATGGTCAACCAGTTGACGTCTCTGTGACATGGAGCTTCCACGAGAGATTTTTCTTTATACTTCTGCTACATTTATGTGAAGACTATGTCTTATTATTCGTGATGTAATAAACACTTGTGATGATACTATTTATAATTTGTCAGCTTATGTGTGCGACTGATCTCTGGGCGCACATAAGATTATCCATCCCATTTTATCCTTAAAATCGGGTGTGACAGATTTGGTATCAGAGCCGTGTTGACTGTAGGACGTAGGCCTAGTTAGCAATGGTCGTTTTAGCTTCTTTTGCTTCACTCATTTTATGCTTCCCATCTCACCCTTGTTATTTGCTAAATTTTATGCTTCTTTTGCCTCACTCTGTTATGAAAATTATTGCTTCTTATCTAACTAAATTTATTTCTGTAGATGCCTTGTGCCAATAAGACCGCTTGCATCAGCACCAAAGGCTACTACCCGCCTCGTGGCTTATATGAGTCCATGGAGCCACATGATGAGGAGGAACCCTAGGTGCAAGAAGTTGACTTCCAGCACCTACACCTACGCTTGGGCCATTCTAGGAAGAGCCCAAAGAAGAAGAATCCAAAGAAGTGGAGGTCATTGTATTATCTGATGATGATGATGAGGAGGACGCCGTTCAAGAAGATTAGCCTACCCCTACCATGGGATGGACTACAAAGATCTAGTACAAGTCGGGGTGTGAATCCTCCATTTCACACCACCGACTTATGGGGATTCTTCAGACCTACTACGTTGATTGGGACACAGCTGTGGAGTATGCCTACGAAGAACATACGCACCCTCTAGAGGACACTTATTGGAATACTAGGGTGTGCATCTCCATCAGGGATGAAGAGAAGGAAGCATATCAGCTGGACGCAAGCTATTCGCATCATGCTCAGCGTGCCACCATGGAAGATGGCATAGAAGATGCAGCCGCTGAAGCCTGCATGGGTCTCCGTGGTTGCCGTTTTAAGGATATGAAGGAGGACCAATATTGATTCCTCCCTCGCCAACACCTTGAATTGGAATGGGCAATGATGGACCCTCAGGGCACGGATCCAACTACCCAAGTGATGGTACACTTTGGCTGTGAGTCAGTAGGGAAGATTCGACGACTAGAAGGTCAGTTGAAGGCACAACAGGAGACTCTTAAGAGGTACCAACAAGTGATTGATGAGCAAAGGGTGTGCCTCAACCTACCAAGGATCTATGAGGAGCTTGCCCATAAATTTCACCCATAGGTGTTGGAGTTCCTTTCTATGTAATAAGACGTTAGTAGCATGGGTCAAGTTGAGTCAAGTCGGGTCTAGTAGTGCGGTGTGAACTTTGGTGTGCCTAGCTAATTTATTATTATGTTTATGTGTGAGTTAGATTTTTGTTATGAGTGCTGGAACTTTGTGGGCATGTCCGCAAGTTCCATAGTTAAGAATATTAAGGTTTGAGTCAATAAATAAATAATTGGGTTTGGTACATCTTGTTCTCTCGGATCTATTTTTTGGAGCAGTCTGCCCTTATCTCAATGCCAATCTAAATCTACTTGACCAAAAATTATGAAATTTTTATGGGAGCAACTAGACTTAATTATATTTCAAATGCCTCTGAAATCACCCCTATACCTAATCTGGTTTGAGAGATATAGCTATTTAAAGTTGAAGTTTCTACGCAGTCTGGAATCTGGAATAGTTTTGGTTGTATCCTGTTTTTGAGGAACCTAACGACAGAATCTGGGCATGTGTTCTGAATAAAAATTGAAGATAATTTCTTGAGATTTCCAACCATGTAAAGAACGCCTCTTTTGGATATCTAGAACTCGAGATATGACTGTTTTACCAAGCTTCTATGTTAGAACTCGTTCAGAAAATTTTCAGAATGTATTCTATATCTCTATAAGTGTATATAACTTGAAAATCTCTAAATTTTGAACATTTTTGTTGGATGTCAGATATCTGGAAGAGGAAGAGGCCGAGGTCATGGAGCTGTTCCCCCACATCCACCACCACCACTGCCACCTACTATTGAGCAGTTTCTAGCAGTGCAGACACAACTTATGCAAGCTTTGGTGCAGAATCAGTAGAATCAACCAATTGGTGGAGCACTGCGTGACAAGCGTGGTGAATTCTTGAAGGGCCGCCCCTAGTGTTTTCTCATGCCACTGATTCATTAGAAGCAGATGATTAGCTTCATACAGTGGAAAAGCAACTCAACATAGCACAGTGCGATGACCAGCAGAAGGTGTTGTACGCGTCATGACAACTCCAGGAAGAAGCTCAAGACTGGTGGGAGGCATTTGAGTATGGATGTCCCACTAATGCTCCTCCTGTCACCTGACAGGAATTTAGAGAGAATTTCAGATCCTACCACATACCTGAAGGATTGATAGAGCTCAAGCAGGAGGAATTCAGAGCTCTAAAACATGGATCTATGTCTGTAGCTGAGTATCGTGATAAATTTGCTTAGTTGTCACGTTACGCTCCAAATGAGATGGTTGATGATGCTGATAAGCAACACAGCTTTCTCAAGGGTTTGTATGATGGTCTGCAACTCCAACTTATGTCTAATACATACCCCAATTTCCAGACGCTGGTGAATCACACTATTGTTATTGACAATAAGCACAACGAGATGGAGGCTAAGAAGAGGATGCTTTAGGGATAGGCCTCTAGAATCAATACTCGTCCACACACCAACCCTCATCAAGGCTTTTAGCAGAGGTACCAGGGACCACCCAATCACTGGAATCATGGTTAGTACCCTCAGCGTAATCCAAACCAGCAACGTCCACCGTACCAGTAGCAGGATGGCAATCAACGCCCCCAACAGTAGAGTGGCCAGTAGACACCATGATAGGGAACACCTAACAACACTCCCATGAAGACCAGTGCACCTAGCACCCCAACGTATGCTATCGTTGCGGAGAAGTTGGGCATTATGCTAACCATTGCCTCAGGAAGCTGAATCAGCTAACACCCCAGGGTCAGCACAGTAATCAGAAGGTAACGCCTCAGAAGCCAGCACCCAATATAGGAAAGGTGAATCATGTGTCTACAGAGATGGCACTTGTGGAACTAGAAGTCATGCTCGGTACGTTTGATGTTAATTCCACTCCTGCCACTATTCTTTTTGATTCTAGAGCTTCGTATTCTTTCATATCACAAGCATTTGTTAGAACGCATAGTATACCCTTATGTGCCATGCAAAATCCCATATTATTAAACTCACCAGGAGGTAGTATGCAAGCTTCTTATTGTTGTCTTCCATCTAGTATATCTTTAAGGGGGGTAGAGTTCAAAGTGAGCCCCATTGTGTTGAGAACATCTGGCATTGATGTGATTCTGGGTATGGACTAGATGAAACAAAACCGGACAGTCATTCAGTGTTAGGAGAAGGTAGTTGTTGTGACCGCACCAAATGGAGATAGAATCAGTGTTGATGTTGTAGTACAAGCACAACCGACAGCCACAGTAAACTAGCTTGATGATCGCGTCAACAAGGAGGACCCTATAGTGGATGAGTTTTTAGATGTGTTCCCCGATGACTTGCTAGGTATGCCACCTGACCATGATATTGAGTTTATTATTGAATTATTATGTGGAACTACACCTATAGCTAAGCGTCCATATAGAATGGGGGTTAATAAACTAGAGGAACTTAAGAAACAAATAAAGGAGTTATAGGAGAAATGTTTCATTTGTCCTAGTTCATCACCTTGGGGAGCACCGGTTATATTTGTCGACAACAAGGATGGTACCCAGAGGATGTGTGTTGATTATCGGTCACTAAATGAGGTTACTATCAAGAACAAGTACCCACTACCTAGAATTGATGACTTATTTGATCAGTTGAGAGGTGCTTATGTTTTCTCTAAGATTGTTCTTTGTTCTTGTTATCATCAACTGAAGATTCTTGCAACTGACATACCTAAGATAACTTTTACTACGAGGTATGGTTTGTATGAGTACACCGTTATATCCTTTGGTTTGACCAATGCACCTGCATACTTTATGTACTTGATGAATAAGGTGTTCATGGAGTTTTTGGATAAATTTGTGGTGGTATTTATCGATGATATATTGGTATTCTCCAAAACAGAAGAAGAACACGCTGAACATCTAAGGTTGGTCTTGCAAAAACTCAGAGAACACAAGTTGTATGCTAAGTGAAGCAAGTGTGAGTTTTGGTTAAAAAAAGTTTCTTTCCTATGCCATGTTGTCTCTAATGGTGGAATAGTAGTAGATCTAAGCAAGGTGAGAGATGTGTTGAATTAGAAACCACCAACCGATGTGGGAGAGATTCATAGTTTCTTGGGATTGGGTGGATACTACAGGAGGTTCATAGAGGGGTTTTCTAAAGCTTGCCAAGCCTATGACAACTCTGTTGGAGAAAAATGCTAAGTTTTTGTGGTCCGAGAAGTGCCAGGTTAACTTTGAGGAATTAAAGAAAAGATTGACTATATCCCCTGTGTTGGTTTTGCCAGATTTGAGCAAGAACTTTTCTATCTATTGTGATGCATCTCATCAAGGTCTCGGATGTGTTCTTATGCAAGAAGGAAGAGTAGTGGCCTATGCATCCCGACAGTTGAGAAAGCATGAGCTAAACTATCCTACTCATGATTTGGAATTAGTAGCAGTGGTTCATGCTCTAAAAATATGGAGGCACTAGCTTATCGGACATAAGAGTGACATCTATACTGATCATAAGAGTCTGAAGTACATTTTCACTCAGACGGATCTAAATATGAGACAACGTCGATGGTTGGAGTTGATTAAGGATTACGATATGAAAGTACACTATCATCCTAGAAAGGCGAACGTTGTTGTTGATGCTCTTAGCAGAAAGAGTTATCCCAATGAGGTGCAAATGACATCTATGTCAAGTGAGTTGTGTGTTGAACTTAAGCAACTAAACTTGGGTTTCATTACTAATGTAATAGAGTTGGTGATAGAGCCTACATTGGAGCTAGAGATACGTAAGGTCCAGTTATAGGATGTGAAGTTGAAAGAGATAGCGGAGAACATAGTGATTGGTAAGGTACCAGGTTTCCATATGGATGATAATGGAACTCTATGGTTTGAAAAAGACTATGTGTACCAGAGGTTAAGGCTATACGAGATGCAATTCTTCATGAGGCACATGAGTTCGCTTACTCTATTCACCTTGGGAGTACCAAGATGTATTTGGATCTAAAAGAGAAGTATTGGTGGTATGGACTTAAGAGGGATGTGGTTGAATATGTTGCTTTATGTGATACATATCAAAGAGTCAAAGCTGAACATCAAAGACCTATAGGATTATTACAACCAATGAAGATACCTAAGTCGAAGTGGGAAGAAGTTGGTATGGATTTTATTGTTGGGTTATCACGCACTCAGAGAGGTTATGATTCAATATGGGTGATAGTGGATCGGTTAATTAAAGTTGCTCACTTTATACCGGTCAAGACTACTTATAATGGACCGAGGTTGGCCCAATTATATATGGAGAAGATAGTGTGTCTATATGGAGTTCCCAAGAAAATTGTGTCTGATCGGGGTACTCAATTTACATCTCATTTTTGGCAGCAAATACATAGTTCGTTGGGAATAAAGTTGAATTTTAGTACAACATATCATCCTTAGACAGATGGACAAACTGAGAGAACTAATTAGATTTTAGAGGACATATTGAGAGCTTGTGCGTTGCAGTATGGTACAAGTTGGGACAAGAGTTTGCCTTATGCAGAGTTCTTGTACAACAACAGTTATTAGAAGAGTCTCAATATGGCACCTTTTGAAGCTTTGTATGGACAAAAGTGTAGAACCCCGTTGTTTTGGAATCAAACAGGAGAAACTCAAGTATTTGGACCGGATGTTTTAAGAGACACAGAAGAGCAAGTAAGGATGATTAGGGATAACTTAAGAGTGGCACAGTCTCGATAGAAGAGTTATGCCGACACTAGGAGAAGAGAATTGGTTTTTGAAATAGGGGACTATGTTAACCTGAAGGTGTCACCTATAAGAAGTGTGAGAAGGTTTAACATGAAAGAAAAGTTAGCACCAAGGTATATTGGGCCTTTTAAGATTTTGGAGAGACGTGGAGAAGTAGCTTATCAGTTGGAATTGCCTGAGAGCTTGTTAGGTGTACACGATGTGTTCCATGTGTCTCAATTAAAGAAGTGTTTGCGTGTACCAGAGGAGCAGATACCATTAGAGGAGCTTACAGTTAAGGAAGATCTCACTTATGAGGAATTTCTAGTAAATTTTTTGGCGACGGCAGAAAGGGTTACAAGGAGCCAAATTATAAAGATGTGTAAGGTTCAGTGGAATTGGTATACAGAAGATGAGGCTACATGGGAAAGAGAAGAGGATCTGAGGAAAACATACCCACAGCCTTTTGAGTAAGCATCGTCCGAATCTCAGGGACGAGATTCATTTTAAGGGGGTAGAATTGTAACACCCTAAAATTTGCATGGTTTTAAAATAGGAGAAAATGAGTTAATTATGCATTTTGTGAGCATTTAAATTTAGAAAAATAATAACTTTATTAAAATTAAAATTAAATATAGGTCTACATACATGTATGTGCATCCATGCTGCTGCATCTTTATTTTGTGATGCTTTGGTTTGATTGGAATTTGCAAAGGAATTTGAATTTGAGTTTAAATTGGATTTGAAATTATGTTAAGAAAATAGAAAAGCAGTTTTATTTTTCTCCTCTCCCTCTCTTGATTTTGGCCCGAGCAGCTCAGCTCGGCCTGGCTCCTGGCGCATTCGTTTTCCTCGCTCGGCCTAGCTCCTTCTCTTCTTCGCGCGGCCTGCTCTCTCTCCCGTGGCCCAACAGTCCGCAGCAGCCCATCGGCCGTGTCGTTTTTTTCCTTCTTTCGTGAGTGACGTTGACAAGCGGATCCCACTGGTCAGACCTATCCTCTTCCTCCCCATGCAAGACCACGTCGGTCACAACCGCCGTCGTCGCCTCTGACTCTGTCATGGATACGCCCCGTCCTTGCCTTGCGCCCCAAGCTGTTCCCAGCCATAAATACCAGATGCCCGCATCGTGCCGCTCCCATCTCGAGTTTTAGAGCCACAGTCGCCTCGCCAAGACACCAAGCCACTCCCAGCCCTAGCGCCGCCGCCATCACCGCCGCTCCTATCACAATGCGCTGCTTTCCGTGCTATCACCGACCGCGTGATCTAGTTGGGTGAGTTTGCCTTGCTTTCCTCTACCTCTCGGTGTTTTTGGTTCGTCCAGCCGTGGTCCATAGGTCATATCCCATGTGCGCCGCTCGCCTCCGGCCATGGCGCCGCCGACCTCACAGGCATTTCTTTCCCCCTCCCATCTGATCTACACCGTCCAATCTCGTTCCAACGGTCCAGATTCACCCGTACCCTTTTGATGTGATTTTTGTTAAAGAGCCCCTGAAGTTTTCCAGAACAAAACCCGCCATCTCTGCACTTATTCTAAAGAACCCCTATATTTCTTCATTTTCACGCCCGCGGTCCCTATTTCGGTTTAAAATCTGATTTTATTAATTTAAATTCTAAAATCAAGTTCCATCTATTTATAGTTTTGCCACTAATCATGTTTTAGCCATAAAATCTTCGTTTTAGCTCTGATTTGATCCGTTCAAGTCGTGTTAGGTTCGTAATTGAGTAATCTACATATTCATACTACTGTTAAGTATAATTTCAACTTTTAAAATTTGAGGTTAGATTTAATCTATTATTTTAATAAAGAAAATCTTGTTTAATTCACAACTTATTCGTTTTAGCTCCGATTTTCATGATCTTTGTGTCTGTGTGTTCGTAGCAAGATGTAGATTTATTTTACAAAATTTTCATCTTGATTTTATACTGATTGGTGTACTATTCAAATCTATAGTCATTGTTTGCTATGCATGATTGCTTCTGGAAGCTTGTATGTTGCTGTGATTATCGAGTATAGATGGTGAGCAATTCGTGGGTGATCAAGAGTACTACTTTGACGAGCAGGATCAGCAAGAACACTTTGTTCAAGGCAAGTATAGCATGAGATCATCCTTGTTTCCTATCAACTTTAATACATTTAATTCATGTTGCATGTGTCACCTTGACAGGGATTCCCTAGTATTGAACATATACCTTGTCTCCTATGGGATATGCATTGGGTAGCTTTGCTAATGCTCAACTAAACCATGATCTTATAACTTGACTAATGGTATATGTAATAAACATTAAAACATGACTTTTTAGCAACTTGAAAATAGGGGGCTAGAGTATTTAGCTACTTTCTAGATGCTTCAGATTCCTCTCCCTAAGGACTTATCTGTAAGTGATCATCCGGGACTTATAATACAGCTGTGAGGGCTACATAGCTCTGGCTTTAGCTCAGTATGAGGACCTTTTCTATCTTGTTAGAGGTTATCTTTATTGGCGTAAGAATGGCTTGCCGAATCGGGTATAGGACAACCTCTACTCTTATGTGTATAGCCATGATAGAATTGTGCCATTCAACAGGGGGATTCCTATATCTGTTTATCGAGTGAATCTAATGACCCTAACTTGTTAGACAAACCTTTGAAAGGCTTCATAGTGAACCCTGTTTGCTCACCTTGAAAGTGTTTTGGGAGTAATTAACCCAGGCATATGGGTATCACGACTCACAGTGAACGTGTACAACCTCTGCAGAGTGTAAAACTGGTATATCAATCGTGCTCATGGTCACGAGCGGCCTTGGAACCCTTATGGAATAGATGATCACTAAGAATTATCTGTTTATGCTATTCATTATTCTTGTTTACATTGATCATGAGTTTTACTTTGGGATTGAACCAACTTGTTGCTACTCTTATGCTAAAATTGTGACAACTAAAAGCTGAATGTTGTTAAACATGTGTCAAGCCTTTTGAGCCTCATGAACCCCATGTTATACTTGTTGAGTACGACACGTACTTACGCTTGTTTATTTTCATTATTTGGATAAAAATCCTAGATGGGTAACAGATGGCTATGGTAATGATGACTTTCCTAAAGATTACTAGACTTATGGTCAACCAGTTGACGTCTCTTTGACATGGAGCTTCCGCGAGAGATTTTTCTTTATACTTCTGCTACATTTATGTGAAGACTATATCTTATTATTCGTGATGTAATAAACACTTGTGATGATACTATTTATAATTTGTCGGCTTATGTGTGTGACTGATCTCTGGGCGCACATAAGATTATGCATCCCATTTTATCCTTAAAATCAGGTGTGACATACTCACTCAAATGAATGATGTTTTGGGATATATATACATAATCCAGCTTTCAAAAAGCTTATTTAATAAATGCTTTAAATGGCAGGTTTAAATTTCTACCAAAGGAATTTAAATAGATTGTCTAGTTTCCATAATATTGACAATTCTATGAAAAGTCCATGTTCTGTTCCTAGAAAAGAAATGAATAGTGGAGACTAATCATGGACAAACGAGGTAAGTGCGTGCGTGCGTAAACTAGATCTATTGTGCAATCATCAATTTGCCTTTGAATTTAATTACTACGTAAGAAACTGTTGAAAGATCAGGCTTGAGAATTGTCATCGTTATGAAAGATTAACTGGTTATAGTTGGGATATACATATATATTGGGTTTTGGTCAAAGATAACATGTAAATTATCTTGGGCCACACACATTTATCTGTTTCTGTAGTCATCGGGCACATACTCCCTTGATCCCAAATATACGTAATAAGTTCATTAGGACATTGATACATTAATTCTACAATATATATGGTAGTTTAGTTTGACCGCCAATATATATGAAAATATATCATTTCAAATAGATGGAATTGCGGATTATAAAGTATGTTTCATGTAAATCAAGAAATATCAACTTACGGGTAGTCAATTTCATGTAACCATCAACAATTCTAAACAAAGTTATATTTCAGTTCAGATGTATATATATTAGGCTTGTTTGGTTCACGTATGCCAACGTTACAACTTGCGCCAAATATTGGGGCACATGACCTTTCTGTCAAGCTTTTGGCAGCCAGTGGTGGCACAAAAATTGAACTATGATACCGTGGGAGTTGTGTCATGGTTTGAAAACCTCCAATTGGGAACCAAACGCATCCTTAGTTTCGTCCACCAAAGAATTATATAGTTGGACTAAAAGATTGACCAATATCACTTAGTAGTATTAAGTGTATGTGAACGTGTCAAGATAATTTAAAGTTAAGCGCCATGCATCAATAATTTTCTCAACTGCTAATCTTGCTTTGAATGGCTGACCTGGCTAGCTAGCATCAGGCTAGTTTTGAATTCAGAAAAGACTTTTGCTATTTATGTTGGCATATTTTTTTGGTACTAAATTTGTTAGATTTCTATACCTTTGTTTGTGCTTTAGGATTTGTGCTACAATAGTCTACTGGGTTGTATTTATAAAAAAATTCTGACAGCTTTGAGCACATAGAATCTGTCGACAAATAACTAGACACTCCTTCAGAAAAAGGTGGATCAATTTATATACATAGTATGTGTGTGAACACAATGTATATATACACACACTACTGGAAACCAAAAATTTTCTGTTGGTAAAAAACCGATAGAAAAAAGCTAAAACCTGACAAGGAAAATTAAAAATAATTTTTCTGTCGGTATAACGACAGGAAAATTCCGATAGAACTAAAGCGACAAAGGAATAACTTTTTTTTGTCGGTTGTATTATTTTACTGTCGGTTTACTATTTTTCTTGTCGGTTGGCGTCGACAGGAAAATTGTGGGTCGCCAAGTCTAGAATTTTGCCTCTGCCGGTAAATGACGACAGGAAAAATAGTGTTGAACCGCCAGAAAAATAAACTCGTACCGACAGGAAATATTGGTTTTTCTGTCGAAGGAGCCGCGACAGGAGAATTACAGTTTTCCTGTCATCCTCTCCCGACAGTATAATTATAACGTGCCGACAAGAAATAATTGCAGTCACCAAGCCACAGAAGCACCTCATTTATTTATAATTTCATACGATATTCATGATAACAGTATAGGCACAAACATGATATCTGATTCTATAAGGTTTTCAACTAGAACACAAATATATTGCATCAATTTGTGATCATCCATATGCCATACATATAGATTAGATGCCCACAGTTGGCATCAACAGCCACAAATTAAGATGCTCATAGGTCTTGCATCCACCGCTACATAATTAAGATGTCCATAGGTCTTGCATCCACAGCTACATAAATAATAATTTCACAAAAGCATTAACTAGTTGATTGTCTTTCCCAAAAACTGGCATCAACTTGTTGGCTGCACCTTTACTATCTAAAGGTTAGAAGTGACAACTACCAACAGCTTCTACAAACACAAAATGGCATTATCTGTTTGTGATGACTTCTACCTTCATGCATGGTTTCGGTTTAGTGTTTCCAATGCAGCTCTGTATGCGGCATTGAGATTGTCTTCATCGTGGCCATATGTGGCATTGTCATCATTGGTCGATTCCGAGCCAACATGAGAAGAACCAGTGGCCTATACATATATGAAGAGAAATATTAGTTAGATTGCTACAGGTAGTAGTAGTAATCTTCCAGATGCTAACAACAGCCAATAGGTAAACACATTCCAGATGGAAGCAAAGAGATTATTTGCCTTCAGCATGTACTACCAATTAGCCATACATAAACAAAAATGTACCACCAATTGTTTATCCCAAGGTGTACTTGTAGTTGTACCATAGATCTATCAAAGCATACGCTCAGAACAAATCACTAATTTCAAATAATGCTCACAAAATTTATCATCAAGCAATATTACAGTCTTACATAAGACGTCTTAAAAAATGCTAATCTTATTGTTTCATTTAATATTTATTCATTCATAAGGAAAAAAATCATACAATTCCCATTTGTCATCAATGCCACTCAACAATATTAGAAAAATATGTGCTGATATCAAGTCATGTGACAACAGAACAGTGCTACCTATTTTTAGGGAATCAGATCTATGAAAATTAGGCAGTAAGTATAAGTGCATGATAACACATTGGTTCAAAAATTAGTTGAGAGGAGAAATCTGGAGTGATATCAACTAAGTCCCGGTCCATGGGAACTGAACCAATGCAAATAGCTACCTTACCATTAGTACTCAATTAATTCAATTTAAGTCTAGTAGCTACGCAAGAATCAAGATGAGGCCACTTCCTCTCTGGTGGACTACATGTTGCCATTTTGAATACCACATCAAAATTATAGCCATTTTATAGAAAAGATAATAAGTTAGGTTAGCTGTACTCACAATTGCTTGCGCTGCTGCTGCTGCAAGTTGTGAGGATGCCTCTGGAATTTCTTGTCCCAGTCCTAAGCGTCGACAAAGTGCCTATAGTGAAGACATTAAATATTTTAGATTTTGAAAAATGGTTTGCCTGTAGAAAAAAACTATCAATACACATACTTACCATTGTCAGATCTATAGCAACTTTGCCTTGTTGCATCGCACTATCCTTCTCTTTATGTAGCCTTGTATTTTCTCGTCGTAGTTCTGCATTTTGTTGGGCCAACACTTTTATTGAAACTGGATTTTATTGACTCACATTATTTTCCTTCGCAGCTGCTCTGACATCAGCTGCCCTAACAGCTCCATATCCTATAGCAAAGCGCCCATGGGTGGACATGGAATTTGTCAAGAACTATTTTAGCAGGTCTGAATTTAGTAAAGGGATTCAAGCTCTAGTTCAGCAGTAGACTAAAAGTGAGGGAAACATGGAACACTAGCACAGACAGCTACCTGCAGGAAATCAGTCCCTAGATTATGCTAGGCCGTTGTGAGCTGTGTCATGGGTGGGGTAGTTCCTCTGTTTTACAACACATGTGAGACCGACTCATTAAGGATTGAAAGAGATTTCCATATCCAATTTGGTCCAAGCTTATTCATTTGTCTCCATAGAGAGAAAAAAGGAACTTAATTAACTCTCTAAAGTTTTCTATTTCTCAATCTAAAACAAATTACAGATAAGTATTCTTAACTAGGTATAGGTTTGATTGAAATGCTTTGGACTATGCAAAGACAGCTAGATAAATTAAAGAAAGAGTCTGGCTGTCCAATTAACTTACTTTTTTTATCAACAGATAGCAGCTTGGACAAATTTAGGCCCATATGCAGAATTTTTTGCTGCTGTTCTTATTTGCCCTGATTCAGTATATAGTGAAGATCCACTACATAGAACAAATACATGCCACAGAAAGCTCATTTTGGTTGTCTCTTACCTGTAATGCAAATGTATGATATGTCAAAGATAGCATGTCAGAAAACACCAATGCTAATTTACCAAAATCTAAAACACCCATTGCATGAAACATATGCTGCTTACGGTATAAAAACTAGGCCGATGGGAGAGATTGTAGTGTGCTGACAGTATTATCAAGTGTACCTTTTACACCACTCAGTATAATTCAAGTTTTTCAGTTCCTTACTTCTCCCTATAGAACACAAAATTATGCATAGGCTGGAGAAAGAAAAACTACTTTGATAGCCACACATAGTATTATGTTGAATACACAATCAGGACTCAGTAACTCATCAGGCCAATAAATTATGAGAATAAATGACAACACATGCATTCTTGCTACAACCGGAGAGGAGCTGCTGGACTCACAGCACCACAGCAGGCTTGACCAGGAACATGGAGAGCATGCGAGGTAGCCGGATCCGCCGCCGTAGCCCAAAAACGAGGTGGAGACGAGGTGAGGGTGCCCGATCTGCCATCGTCAGAGTCAGATCCGGGGGCGGGGGCTCCGCTGCTGCTTGGGGCCGCGAGGTAGCAGGATCGTCGCCGCTCGTACCGGGGACGCCGCTGCTTGGGGCCACGCGAGGGAGTCAGATCCGCCGTCGTCGACGCCCTAGCCTTGTGCGCTACCACTTGGGGGCCAGCGGGGAGGGAGCCGCTGCTTGGTGACAGGAGGAGGCGCCGCTGCTTGGGGGTCGCGCCGTCGCGGGGCGAGCGAGCCGATAACCGGATCTCCCGCCGTTGCGGTCTCACGAAGTGCAGGAGGCGGCGAACGGGTGGGAGAGGAAGAGAGACAGAGTGTGGCGCTAGGGTTTGGGGTGCCGCTTTTATATGTCCGCGGCATAACCCGCCCGCTGTTGGGCTGGCTGAAAGGCCAACGCAGCCCAAGCCCAAGTTGGCTGCGCGTTTCATTCTCCAGCGCTCGTCAAAATGAATTTTTCCGTCGGTGTCATCAAAACACACAGAAAAACTGTATATTTTTCTGTCGGTAGCTGAAAAACCGACATTAAAATTATATTTATTTTGTCGCTTTCGTTATTTTTTTGTCGGTTCGTAGGTAACCGATAGAAATATACAATTTCTCTGTCGGTTTGTATTTAACCGACAGGAATGTTAAGTTTCCAGTAGCGACAGAATATGTTGTTTAGGATCGGACGACCCGTATACACAAAATGAACATATGTATGCGTTACTATGAAGCACTGATCTGTTTAAAGCTAAAACTGAATAGACAGCATGACATGACTGCGTACATGCATGCATGTAAAACCGGCCAGGCATGTAGGTTTCTTGTGAGTTGTGAGGCGATATTGTTGGGAGTCTTCGCCGGCGCCTCCACGCGTCGGCTAACCGTCCGGCAGGCGGCGGGGACACCACCAACACCTCTCACCCATCTCTAGGTCACAACAAAAATATTATCTTCGCCATCGGCCGCAATTGTTTAACTGTACTTTTTTAATAAACTTTGCTAAGCACGCTAAACCAATCTAATCGTTTGAGATCTTCTGTGCGCAGCATATCATGTGCCACCGTTTGCGGTTTGTCTCTTGTGTGTTCATGGTACATAGATACTAATATATATAGCATGGCACACAAAACTATATAACCTTCAGGGTTTTCTAGTCGCACCGCACCGAAATTTTGTAGCTAGATCATCGCATTTGGCTATTGAAATTACTAGTGCAAAAGGTTCGCTCCTTATACTAGGTATATAGAATCACAGTAGTGAAAAACAATATATATATATATATATATATATATATATATATATATATATATATATATATATATATATATGGAGAGTATATTCAGTAGCTAGCTACAAAATAAGTTATTCTGTAGCCACCTTCATTTACGATAATTTTATATACTAATTTACGATAATGTCGATATATATTTACGATAGTTGGGTTACTATAACACATAGAGATATTTACCATAACATTATAGTAAACCACTTAGTAAAGAGTTACTATAATATCGTAAATTAACATAGTAATTATCGTAACTCAAAGTGACTACAGAATAAGTTATTTTATAGCCAGCTACAGGGTAGTGTGTGTGTGTATATATATATATATATATTCAGTAGCCAGCTACAAAATAAGTTATTCTGTAGCCACCTCCATTTACTTCCCTTAATTAATCTCCGAGGACTTTGCTTATAGTTGAAGGAACTAGCTAGGCCCTGACAGAGACATGCACACACAATAGAAAAGAGCACCCTCGTGTTCAGAATGGTCACCTTTAATTTCGTGTGGTTGCGACGATTTTCTCGGCTATCATTAGCACAGGCATTTAGGGGGTAATTAGCACCACCACCAGCTAATAATATAAAGAAAGCCCTGAGAAGAAATGAGCGAGGTAGGCCGGGTAGCCAATTGGGTGTCGAGCGCGTCTGGCCTCCCTCCTCTTGGATTTCCTTTCCTTGCTAAATAAAGCAAGTAGCAGATAGGGGAAAGTCTGCTCGCAAGTTGCATCCACCCTGCGCCAAGAAAAGCCATCGCTCTTCCCACAAACGCACACACAAGAAGCATCGTTCATTTCCCCTCTCTTCCTCCCTTGGGAAACCTGCTGCTTTTGAGCTTTCTTCTTCGAGAGCTCCCACCAGATCTCCTCCTCCTTATTACCTTCTTTGGCTTGGCGTGGAGATCCTGCCGTCGTCCTTGCTCTTGGAGGTCCACAATCATATCTCCATAGATTTCCGGCCAGCCAGCGAGCTGAGAGAGAAGGTCGAGAGAAGGTCAAGAGCTAGAGAGGGAGATGGGGAGGGGAAAGATTGTGATCCGCAGGATCGACAACTCCACGAGCCGGCAGGTGACCTTCTCCAAGCGCCGGAACGGGATCTTCAAGAAAGCCAAGGAGCTCGCCATCCTCTGCGATGCGGAGGTCGGCCTCATGATCTTCTCCAGCACCGGCCGCCTCTACGAGTACTCTAGCACCAGGTCTCTTCTATTCATCCGTGGTGCTTTAGTTTAATTAATACTAGTAGTTTATTAATATCAAATTATTCCCTTGTTCTTGAAGCAATATAATAAATATACTTGGTCTTGCTTTATTTGGGTTCTCGATTGCATTTTATGATTTGAAACTAGAAACTTCCTGCCTAAATAACATCATACATGGACTGATGATGGACATATACAACCATATACTTGTCAAATATTGACTACATACCACACAGCAATACTCCTAATTACTCGTACATATCAAGCTTTTTCTTTGCCCGTGGCAAGCAAGGTCTACATCTTTGGTACTGTTTAGTATATGTGTTTTTCCCCCTCTTCTTTCCTTGTTTGGTCTATTTGAACTATTTCTCTCCGTGCTTTGTGCAAAACTAAATTTAATTAATTTTGTCATATTGTTTCATGTGATCAACACAACGCATGTCATTGCAGTAGGAAACACATACGCTTTTGTGATATAATATAGTATATGTATTATATAAGTGTGGGGGTTTCTTACAGACTAGTTAGTATCATCGGAAAGTTTTTATCCCAGAGATAGAGAGAGACTAGGTCTATCTTTTGTGATTAATAATTTAGCTTTTATATAGCTAAACTTAAATATTTTGAACTGAATCGCATAGTGTAATAGTTTTTTTTTTGATAAATTGCCATTTGTGCTGTGTGCAGCATGAAATCAGTTATAGATCGGTACGGCAAGGCCAAGGAAGAGCAGCAAGTCGTAGCAAATCCCAACTCGGAGCTTAAGGTTTGCTCTAGATAAATTCTTCTTTATATTCTGAAGTGTTATTTTTGCTTGTTTAACTAAAAGATTGCTATATGTTTGCTTTCATCTTGATATATATTCTTTAATTTTATGGTTTTAAGGATGAGAGGAAATTACACAACTAATTAGCAGATTTAGCTAGCTAGATATTGAGGAAAAATCAAAGATTGTAGATCTGGGTTGTTGGTTCTATATGTACAGATGAATGATCAGGTTGTATTATTCATTATATATCACCACCGTAAGCTAGAAAAGTCAACTACTGTAGTACCGTGGCTAAGTTTTGTCTTGGACTCTTGGTCACATCAGCAAGCATTCTACCTTTTTTATGTTATCATGCGTGAGCTGCTTGATCTTTTCCAATTAACAAAAAATAATTTCAGTACTTGATGATAACATCAGTTTGCTTTGTTTAGTTGGTCCACTATAAAACAGTTTATTTGATCAATCACGCTTTCATATATTATATATATAATCCCTAAACACAGCACTAGTATATAAAGATTGGAATGTTAATTCAGACCAATCCCAACACACTTGGTTAGATAGGGACTCACATTTTTTATTGGTTGGTTTCGGATTGTATATTTAACAATGAAATTTTAAGGAATCAAGCAACTAACTATATATCATTACAAAGTACAAACTAATGAAACAAAGACTAATCAACCATGCATGAGATGTCCATCCTCAGCGATCTGAGCTATCTCGATCACTTCTTACTTCAACTCTTTATTACTATTATCTTATGCTTTCAAAAGTGGCGCTTATAGATGCAATTTAGTATTTCATTTCTGCTTTACAACAATCAACAACACCTTTTAGTCGCAAGCAAGTTTGGATAGATTAGAGTTGAAACCGAACATGAGCCACCAAAAAAGGAAAACTAAGATAAAAAGGAAATAAATATATATAAGGCACTAATAATAGTTATATCATATTATTAGGGGATCTAAAGCTTGTTCATACCAGCTTCTCACGAGTTATATCGGTTAGAGCAGTGTGCTCGGGGGTCTCCCCTTGCTGGTACGCGTTCTTCAAATCCTAGTATAGATTCTTACTGCAATGCCCATGTAGGGCGCCCTATGGTAGAGTTTTTTAAAAGCCCGTTCATGGTTCAAACCCATAAATATCTACTTTCCATACACTTTCTATCCGAGGACAATTCTATAGGTATATTCCATACTCTAAGAGCATCTCCAAGAGTTCCCTAAATCCTTTCCTAATCCTTGATTTTTAGCAAGATGAGAAAAAACCCCTCTCCAACAACTCCTAATCCATCCTCCTAATCTTTTAGAACTTGGAAAAAGTCACCCTATTCCGCGTAAAGTTACGCGCTTTCGAGACGCGCGTATCTTCTCTCTCCCACGCGTGTTTGTCGGCCAATCTAAAGGTAGAAGGGCGTGGAAAGAATAAAGAGTAGGAAAGGGTTCCTGATGCAAATGTACAAGAGAGAAAGAATATATAAAAGTTGTTAGGATAATTTAGAAATAGTATAAAATTCCTGATGTAAAATTGTCTTCTATATTTTAGAAGTGTATTATTAGAAACTCTTGGAGATGACCTTCTTTATCCCTTCTAATATTTTTTTAGGAGTTGTAAAACTTCATGTTTTTAGGAAGAAAATATTGAGTACTTTTGGAGATGCTCTAAAGTCCCTTCTTATTGCCACCACCCATGTCAAGTTTGATCAACCTTGCCCTACATTGCTGTTGCACCTTATAGTTCTCTAGTGCCTTTAGTGGTCTCCATTGAACATGTCCAAACCATCTCAATCAATATTGGACAAGCTTTTCTTTAATGAGCTACCCCTATCCTATCACTTATATCATCCTTTAGGACTCAATGTATTCTTGTAGGATTTTAAATCCAATGCAACATATGTATTCATGCTCGTGACACTTAAATATTGAACATGTGCCATATTAGTAGGCCAACATTCTACACAATTCAACATCACAAGTCCCATTGCCATTCTATAGAATTTACCTTTAGCATCTATGGCACCTTCTTGTCATGAAGAATGCCATATACTTGGTGCCATTTCATCCACTCCACTTTAACTATATTGTTGATCCTAGATATTGAAAGGTCTTCTTCTTGTTGGGCACTAACTGACCTTCTAAAGTAACATCTTCCCTCGTGTGTGTGTGTATATATAGTAGCATCCAAGTCACACCTCACATACTCAATTTCAGTTTCATTAAGTCTAGAATCTTTCAATTATAGATTTCGTCACCACAAATCTAGTTTGCTATTTACTCCCAACCATTTTTCACCAATGGCTAGCACTACATCCATAAGCAAAAAGAATATACCAAGGGATATCTCCTTGTATGTATTGTGATCTCATCCATCACCAAGGCAAGTAGACAAGTTTTCAAAGATGGTCCCTGATGTAGTCTAATTGAGAACCGACCTATGCCATCAATTGTTTGAATACTAGTCATAACATTATTGTACATGTCCTTGATGAGGGAAACATAATTTGTTGAGAATTTATGTTTGCATAAAACCCACCACATGGCATTGCTTAGCTGTTTTTCATAGGCCTTCTCTAAGTCGATGAAAAAACAATGCTCCATAACTCCATCCCATAGCTTCATAGTATGTCTCATCACTTAATTCCCTGATAATTAGCACAACTTTGACTGTGAATCTAGCTAAACATCATTGGTGTTAATTTCATTACATGACATAGATTTTCTTAAGTTCCAACAATATTTTACTAAAGGATTACAAAATTTGTCAGGATCAACAGACCCTAACAAACACCCCTAAATTTACCCTTGCCCTTGAGGCATCTTCATACCTCAATTGGGATACCATTAGGGCTCGTCACCTTGCCCTGTTTGCCTAAGATTCTTGAATCTTATGCACCAAGAACCTATAGTATCATCAAAGGAACCGTCCAATTAAATAGTTATGTTCTCATTCTCACCAATGAATAATTTGTCTAAATACTATTGCCATTTATGTTTGATCTCATCCTCTTTCACCAGCAATCAATCCATAATCATTAATGCATTTAACTTGATTGAGGTCTCTCGTCTTCCTTTCATGAACCCTAGCCATCGTATATGTCCTATCCTTTGTTTGTACTTATGTGTTGGTAAATATCCTCATAGGCATGACCCTTTCACGACATGTTTTGCTATCTTCTTTGCCACCTTAAACTTCTCTACGTTGTCCACACTCCTATCATGGTACAAGTACCTATAGCATTCTTTCTTCTTCTTAATAGCCTTCTAGACGTCCTTGTTCCTATACCAAGTATCTTTAGGTTTGCGTCCTCTTGTTTTAGTCACTCCAAACACCTTTGAAGCTACCTTTCAAATACATGTTGCCATCTTCACCCGTATGTTGTTTGCATCTTCTCCATCATTCCAAAAGTCTTCTTTGATAACCTTTTTGCTTAAAGACCTCTTAAGGCCTCCTCCCCTTTGAGTTTCCACTACTTCAACCTTGAAACTATGGCTTTGTTGGTCCCTACTCCCTACAAGCATGTAACTAAAAGCAGAAGTCATTCACTGCTGAGAAACAACATACTCTCTAGGTTCTGTGTTTTAGGGCTAGACGCTATTGCTAGCTATGTAAAACATAGTTGTTTTCCATATACTTGAAATGTAATTCATGGCTATAGTTGTAATACATATTCTCCATTCATATATAGTCCTTTCTTTGTTTGAAATTGTCCTTTTTTACATGTAAATTTCACTGAGGTCCGAACAATTAGCACATTTTATCATACTTGCATCTAGTTATTATTAATAGAATATTAAAAAGCGATGTGTGGAAATCCCGGTCATTGTCTATGATATTAAGGGCTTGTTTGGTACAGCTTATACGCTGCTTATGGCCAAAATAAGCTGAAATCAACAGCCAAACGTCACGCTTTTCAGCAGCTTATTCTGGCCACGCTTATTTCCACAACTCCCATTTGTACTAAAAAGCAGAAGCTGGATCAGACCAGCTTATTTTGACTGCCGCTTTTACTCTATTTGTGTAGCTTATCTGGGAAGCGCTTCCCAAATAAGCTGTACCAAACAGGGCCTAAGATATCAAGGAGAAGTTGTCTTCCAAATAAATCAAATCAAAGAAAGACAAGTAAATGAAAAAGTAGTCGAATAGAGTTGGACTCTGCTAAGAAGATGTGAAAATCTAAGATGGGCTGTCGTCAAATTTCCACTGTCCAATCTGTCAAAGAAATCTGGGCTGTATATCTTGGGCCGAGCTTACTAGTGGACGAGGGTATGCACCTCTGCTGAGTGACAATTTATTAGGGAGTAAATATACATTTATCTTAGGGCATTTACACTTGCATAGTTGCATGGCTGCCAAGACTGTTCTTCGGAAACAGTTTTCTTTCGGAATATATTCACTTTACTAGCACCAGGAACAGTGTCCATCTCCCAGCCATACAAATCAAATACCGCTGGATGTGATTTTTGGGTTCTAATATGTTTTATAAGAAGTTCATACCTGTCTTTACACGAGGATCGTGGCATTCTATCCCATTCGGTGATGTTTTCAAGTTAGCTATGCCAGCTTCAAAATCTTGCTGATTCGGATCTTACACAATCTGGACTCGAAACACATGTTTCAAATTGTCTTAAAATGTTTTACAATAATCATTAACAACCAAACAGCAATGCATTCCTATTTACATAGTGGTGAACTAGGAATCCTTCACACACCAGTTAGCCTTTTCGCAGAAGTTAATTAGGAGATCCAACAGAGAACAGTGTGTCGTGCGAACTTGAATCCTACTACTGTATGTTAATTAGAACTCATGGCCATGTTCGCGTGCCCTTAAACCCGGCTTGATCCGCTTCTTTTTTCATCCGGAACAGTGTTTTTCTCTTATAAATTCCTGCAGCATTCTTCCTCCGAACCATTCAAATTCCTCCGAGCGAAAGGCCCCATCTTGCATCACGAAAACCAGATGTCAGCAAATGCCTTATCCAGTAATGTTATTTAAATTGGAATTCTTTTTGTCACTTCAGTTGTGTCACACGACACTAGATTGTCAAAATTCTAGTGCTGTTGCAGAACATCCCATGAACTCCGAAGTACCATGCCACAGGCTGGATAGTTTACACGCCAGAAACTGCCCTCAAATATACCTTCTAGTCTTCTACGACCTTGCTAAGCAAAGAACGTAGAATGAAACTATGCATGCCAATCCAGCCTGCTAATTGTGCTATGAAATGCACATAACAGTGAAATTAAGTTGGAATAGTGTGCAAGCTCTACTAACATCAAAGCTTGACGTAGAATAGATACTGAACACTCTGAACACGTAACGGCAAAAGAACCAGCACTGACTGAAAGGCGATCAGCACCCTTCAAATCATAAAATCAGGAGATCATTTACTTATACTGACATGTTCTTATAAGAATTTCCACTCACCTTGTTATGATTTCATAGAGTCTGCTTGCAACATCGTAGCACAACAGTACCCGCTGCAATACCTTAACATACTGCTTGTTGATCCAAAAGTAAGCAAAGTCGCATTAAAATAGCCTCCACATTGCAAAATTGGACAAGTCTGGATTGCAATTTCTAGTTCTAGTAACAAACATTGTTCCCTCTTAGTTTTGTACTCCTTCCATTCCAAATCATAAGACGTTTCGGCTTTTCTAGACATAGTTTTTGCTATGCACTTAGATATACACTTTGTCTAGATGCATAGTAAAATCATTGTGTCTAGAAAACCCAAAATGTCTTATAATTTGGAATGGAGTGAGTACCTAAGAGCTGCTGTGTGTGTATCATGCTGCAAGATTCCAATTAAATGTCATGTCTGTTACCAACACATATCAGTTAAAATTTGTGCCAATGTGTTCACTGATAACATAACCTGTGTTTTTCTTCATAGTTTTGGCAAAGGGAGGCAGCAAGCTTGACACAACAACTGCACAACTTGCAAGAAAATTATTGGTATGGTTCAAAAACCCTGCAAAAGTTTCAAGCAAGTTATTCATTAGAAACTTCACTATTCAGAGACGGAAGCACAATGCACAAGCATGCAACATCCAAATGCAGCTACAACTATTGCACATTCATAGATAACAGAAACAATTAGTAAGAGCCAAATTATCATGTGAAAGGCTAGACAGTAGACATCAAAATACTTTATATGAGATAAGTTGAGCACGTGGAAATTATACTACGGCCAACAATAAAACCAAAACACAGCTATCACAGCTAAACTACTTCCCCTGCTTCATTTTAAAGGCGCATTAAGATTTGAATAAGTCTTTAGAATTGTACTTTGACCATGAATTTCTCTTAGAATAAATCAAACCCAGAAAAATCAATATTGTTTTAAAAGCTTTGCGAGATATGAATATTGATATAATTTTCATACACTAAGCCTGCATATAATTTGATTAACTGTTAGCCAAATTTTGTAAAACGACTTTTTTCCATACAAAAGAAACAAGGGTATATCAAAACATATTCTGATGATGCTCCAAATATTTATAGAGAAAACACAAATGTCAAGCCACATATATCAGCAATTGGCAAACATCATGGCTAGACTGTGTGTATAATTGTATAAAACACAACATTAATTGGTACTGCATATTAATTGGTTACAGGCAGTTGATGGGAGAGGATCTTTCTGGGCTGAATGTTAAAGAACTGCAGTCCCTAGAGAATCAGTTGGAAACAAGCCTGCGTGGTGTCCGCGCAAAGAAGGTTTGATTCTTAATCAAATTTTTATAATCAATTGTTCAACAAATTACTAAAGATAGTTACTACTGTTGATGCTCTTAACAGGACCATCTCTTGATAGATGAGATTCACGAATTGAATCGACAGGTCTGCAGTATGATGAATTTATAGTTCTGTGTTAAGTGTTTTATTTGATTTAGTAACACTGACTAACCACTCTGTTGGTCGCAGGCAAGTTTATTTCGCCAAGAAAACACAGACTTGTACAATAAGATCAACCTGGTTCGCCAAGAAAATGTTGAGTTACATAAAAAGGTATCTGATGAATTGAACAAAAATATTACTAAGTAACCGCCTAACCACACATATGACATGGTTTAATTGTTCTCAGATCTATGAGACTGAAGGAACAAGTGGAGTTAATCGAGAGTCACCGACTCCATTAAACTTTGCAGTAGTAGAAACCAGAGATGTTCCTGTGCAACTTGGACTCAGCACACTGCCACAACAGGATAACATTGAACCATCGACTGCTCCTAAGCTAGGGTATAACATTTATTCTCTATATATATTTCAATTGGTTAACTGGAGTTGACTACAGTGCTATAATGAGTTGCTAAACACATGCAGATTGCAACTAAATCCGTGATGAAGAGTAAAACTGCCGTCTTATGATGCTGAAGGAAACTATTTATTGTAAAGAGATCATACTCAGAGCAAGACATATTTGTGGCAACGAGATTTGAGATATGAACTTGTAAATGTAATGTAAATAATTTCCAGACTGGAATTGGGCCGTGGAATTCAGAGGATGATTGCTTTCTAGTTGCATTTGATGTTTGATGAGACTTTTGTCATATTAAAAGTTTAAAATTTAAAAGGGTGCAAATGTTGCTACTACACTTGCTAGGCTTGTATAAATATCTGACCATGTGTACTAGTATTAGGAAAACAGAAAAGAAGACAGACAGCCATATGGAACATCTTCACGTGTTTCTAAAAGGAAATGGTCTGATAGGGGACAATGATGCTATCTAGGAGTACAAACAGAGGCTAGTCTCCATTCAATTGAGTTTTATATTGCTCTCAAGTGTTATCAAGGGTTTAAGTAGGATACAGACATAATATGAGAATGCAGTTAGAGGTATTGGTCATTTGTTGGGCCACATGGAAAAGCCAAAAGAGAGCCTGATTCGATATAGGAAAATAATAAAACACCCATGCGAAATACTCTGTCAAGCCTGTGCTTATTTGAAGTACTTGGCAGGTTTATACAAATCAGGGCTAAAGGAAGCTACCGTCGAAGGGATGGGCGTCATTCCAGAGGCAGCCATCAGGATCATGACGCAGGTGCAGGTGCATGATATCGAATATGATCTCCTGGAGTGCTAGGAAGCAAGCTACTGTGTCCAGGTCCAGTGTGGAAGCAGAATACAAAGCTCTGGCCAATGTCATTGCCAAGATCATGTGGGTACAGAAATTGTTGACTGAGTTGTGCATACAACATCCATAGATGGCTCGTCTATGGAGTGATAACCTGGGGGCTAAGTATTTGTGCTCGGACTAAAAATAAAGGCAGACTTCCATTTCATTCATAAAAGGGTGGCTCAGAAGTTGTTGGATACTGTCTTGATTAGTTCAGAGAATTAGATAACGGATGCATGCACCAAAGCGGCAAAGCAGTGTCTACTCGGCAGTTGGAAACTTCAGGCAGTCTCAACTTAGTCCTGGCATTGTGATTGTTGGAGGGGTGTTGGAGTTGCTAGGGTTGCGTGTGCGTTTGTTGTAAACTGAACCAGACTATACTTTTGCATGAAGATGCTAAGTGCGGCACTTGTAATCTAGATTGAGTTCGTTAGAGTTGGTGTACACTTTGTGGCTAAGCCATAGAGTTGGATTGTAACTTGTATAAGCCACAACAGGGACTCTTCCCATCTTATATAAGACACAGCCGTCTGTATGGGCTGTCTGTATGTTTCGTGAGGCAGGTCTGGCTCTAGTTGCCTGAGGCAGGCCAATTCATGGTTTGATCTGTCACCAGGTTGTTTGTCCGGGAATTTTTCTTATTTTCATCTTCCTGCTTCTGTTACTGTAATGGATTATTATGTTGGTTAATGGAAAATGGGGTAACTCCGGGTCAAACAAATGCAGTTAGGTGGTACATTACTTTTCTACCAGGAAATTATTGATTCACAACAGTGATAAGTCAGCATAAAGCCATGATACATGACGATGGAACACCATTCATATTTTAAGAAGCCCATTATCACAACGTACAAGTCCATCATGTTCTTTATTCGAGCCCCACTGTCCCAGTAAGGAAACAAAAAAATAACTAAGAAGCATCAACAGATAGATAATATCAGATTTGTTACCAACTTACCATGTGAAGAATCATCATAAACCACAAGGGGCATTGACAGCTAGGGTTGAGAACATGAACCAGTATACCGGGAAGCAGTGGCGGATCCAAAGGGGGGGCTGGGGGGGCTCCAGCCCCCCCTAATTTCTTGATTTCAATGCTAATTACTGTAGCAAAAACTTGATTTCACCGTTAAATCTTCGTGCAAATCAACATCTCTGTTGTTTTAGCCCCCCCTTATCCCGCATTCCACATCCGCCACTGCCGGGAAGGATGAAAACAGAAGCCCATATTCTAAGTGGCACAGGTGTTGCTTTTTTTTTGTTGAAGATAAGGTGTTGCTTGTTACGTATGATTCAAATATTAAAGAAGTTATAAACTGTTTGAAGTTTAAGTCTCCAAAACCTTGGCAGGCAACAAATATGTGGGTCATATATATCCTCTATGGAAAGAATTTAAAGCGTGACAGAGTTCAGGGCCAAAGAATACTGAAACCAAGCGCCTAAGACTCCATGCCCCTAGAACCTATTTGGGGGCAAGAGGGCCCATCCAACGAAACCAAGCACCGAAGGCCCCATGCCCCCTAAACTAATATCTGCTATGGCCCTGGATTGAAGGTTCATCTGTGGACGGTGGACCAAAGTGACCAGTATGATCAAGGTTGTTAGTATCACAATATGGATCGTCCTACAATCCTACCCAGCTTGAATGATAGTATTGGACTGTGGATCGTTTTTGGGTAGGATAGACGTGGGACCAAGATACAGATCATAGAATCCTTAAAATCATGACACAAATGTGACATCATGCAACTCTGTTAAAGCAGCAGCTCGTGGACCTCCATGGCCAGGCAGCAGTGTGGCTGGTGGAGGCACTGTCCGAGCAAGCCACCTTGGTCACCCTGCACGCCCAACTCACCACAGCCGCTAGCCCGGTTCATGGTCCGGGTTGAGCGGGTTTTGAACCCAAGCCGCGCCTGTGTAAATTGGTTCGGGTTGGGTACGGTCTGCATGGATAAGTGACCAGTTTTGCAGTTTACTGGGTTGGGTCGGTTCGGTCTGGTGTCATGGATTTTAGAGAGTTCGGCGTTGAAAAGGAAGGGAGGTCACCATCCCCACCGCACAGCAACGGTGTGGCCGACCACGGCTGGGTTCCACATGACTCGGTCATAGAGACATCAAGCGCCTACGAGGAGGAGGAGGGCACTGATAGTTGTGTGCCCATCCACAGCTCACCGCAGGACCGGCCACTGTCGTTCGCTTCGGCGGCGAGGCACTCGTCGAGGGAGTCAGCAGCACAGGAGGAAAGGCCCTGGGAGCAACGCAGGCATCGGCGGGGTGGGATCATAAGTGTCGTCGGGGACGAGGAGGAGACTCAGGCCCATCCCATCGACACCGTCACGGCGCTCCAGGCCCAGCCGCTCCAACATGGCCGCAGGGGCAGCGGAGGCCGTGGAGGACACCATTGCCATGCACATCCTCACCCAGCTTGCCTCGCCATGCCCATCCTCGCCCAGCTTGCAAACACGGCCACTATCTCTTTCTTGCTTTCTCTTGCCTCCGCCTCCCATTCTTGTTTGATTTGCTTTCTTGCTTCTCTTTCCTCTACCTCCCAACAAGCAATGCTTTCTCCAACGTTTGCCAAACTCAATTCATGCAAGGATTTGATGGCTTGAAACTCGATTCAGGCTACAACAAAATTCCATTCGTGCGATGGTGATTGGATTCACGTGGTGGCATGCTTTGATTGGGGCGGGACAAATTCAATGCTTGCAGTGGCGGGCCTAATTCGAGCAAAAGAGGCTTGATTTGGTGTGGAAGGACTCGAATTGGGCAGCGGCATGCTCAATTCAGTAATCTACAAGCTTGATATGAGCGCATACATTGAGGTCGCTAGCCTCAGAAGTGAAGCACGGAGCAGTTCGGGGGAACGGGTTTGTCTGGTTTTATGGGTTCAACCCGCAATCCAGTCATTTTGTGTATGAGTTTCCTCGGTTAGGACCGAAGCCGACCCAACCCACGTAAATCTCCACCACCACGGTTTCATCAAGGTTGGTTCCAGTCCCGGTCTGGTTTGCGATTTTGTCAAACCAATGAACAGGGCTAGCAGCCGCAACACAAGCATGACTCAAGCAGCTGCCACCGGTGGCTATGTCGGCCCAACGACAGACGGCGGAGAAGAACTCTTATCAGCACTCCCTAGCAGCTTACCGTAGTTGTGCGCCCCAGCACATGTGACAGCAAGCACTCAGCAGCTGCTGCTTTTTTTGTGTCAACACACAATAAAGAAAGGTGACGTCGAAAATACTCCTGCTATTATACTGTAGCCGTTGCAGAGGCAGGTGTCGAACGGCTCACCTGCCGCACTGTAGCCACATACAGGGACACGCGCAGAAGTCAGTCCTGCTGTGGTTATCTAGTCACTGTAGCAGCATGACAGCTGTACTAGGACTAGATGGATAGAGTTGTATAAATAGACTGCCACGGCAACTCAGTAAAGAGAGTTTAGATTTGTCATTTCCCATACAGGGCTCCGACCAACGCTGGTGCTTGTACTGTGTGTGTATGCTCTGTTCTCCATCTTCTTCAACCTCTAGCCATAGTGTGAGTGCTCGGACAACGCTCGTTCATGGTTGGCTTAGCTAGTGGGTGCTCGGCAACACTAGCGGATGCTCGGCAAGACTGGTGAGTGGTCAACTCACCTGAGCCGATGATCCTGTGGGTTAACAAGTGGTATCAGAGTCGTACAAGCGCTGTCGCCTGACTAACCGCTGGCGTTGACGAACGGTTCGAAGATGGGCGACAGCAGTGGCACTGCTGTGGCTGCCCAGCCACGACCGGAGGTCGTTGTTCTCATGGTGTAGGAGGTCAGCGGCACCAGTTGGCCGACGCTGACTCGCACCAACTATGGAGAGTGGTCGGTGACCATGAAAATCAAGCTCAGAGCCCGACGGCTCTGGAATGCTGTTGATAAAGACATCGACGATGAGGAAGATGACATGTCAGTGTTGGAGGCTATCCTCGTTGCTGTACTGGCGGAGTACAGGGAGCCGTTGGGGGCGAAGAGCTCTGCTAAGGAGGCATGGGAGGCTATTGCGGTGATGCGCGTCGGTTCCGACCGCGCAAAGAAGACGACGGCCCAGCTTCTGAAGCAGGAGTATGCCAACCTCAAGTTGAAGGATGGTGAAACGGTGGAGAACTTCTTCCTCTGCCTGCAGACGCTCATCAGCAAGCTAAAGAGCAACGGCGTCACCATCGATGAAGAGGAGGTGGTCTCCAAGTACCTCCACTCCGTGTCGACAAAGTACATCCAGATCGCTCTCCCTCCATAGAGACGATGCTGGACTTGTCCACCCTCACCATTGAGGATGTGACAGGCCATCTACGGGCGATGGACGAGCGCCTAGAGCAGGCGACAGCAACGAAGGATAGTGGCAAACTGCTGCTGACAGAAGAGGAGTGGGCTGCTCGGAGGAACTCCGAGAAGGCAGCCTCCTCCAGCCGCGGTGACGATGGCAAGCGCCGTGGCAAGGCTTCTTCGGAGAAGAAGAAGCAGGTCGACCCCAACATCTGCCGGTGTTGCGGGAAGACGGTCCATTAGGCACGGGAGTGCCCAAATCGCAAGCAGGAGAAGGAGGCTCAGGCTCATCTAGCGCAAACTGATGATGAGGATGAGGCCACTATCCTGATGGTAACGTTCTGTGCACTGCACGACGTTGAGGTCGAGGAGAAGGAAGAGGTGACGACGGTGGAAGGGCCTGGGAAGGTCCTGAAGGCTGTCGACCTCGACGAACCGCGCGCCCAAGTCCACCTCGGATGTGTGGGCGCTGACCAAGAGCAGCGGTGGTACCTAGACTCTGGCGCCAGCAACCACATGACGGGCTCCAAAGTATCCTTCTTCGAGCTCGACAACGATGTTATCGGTACGGTAAAGTTTGGTGATGGCTCAAGGGTGGCAATCCAAGGACGCGGCACCATCATCTTCAGGTGCCAGAACAGGAAGCACCACGCACTGATGGATGTATATTACATCCCACAGCTGCGTTCCAGCATCATCAGCATTGATCAGCTGGATGAGCGTGGTAGTGAGTTACTGATCAAGGATGGAGTCCTTAGGATCAGGGACCGGGAGCAGCGACTTCTCGCCAAGGTGAAGAGGTCCCTAAACCGGTTGTACCTGCTCGACCTGAAGGTAGAGCAGCCGGTTGCCTGGTGGCAAGGCACACCGAGGAGCCATGGCTGTGGCATGCCCGGTTCGGACATCTCAACTTTGACACGCTTGGTCGGCTAGAAAAGATAGTCCAAGGGCTACCCCACATCAAGCACGGAGGCGAGCTGTGTGATAGCTGCCTGGCTGGGAAGCAGAGGAGGCTACCGTTCCCAAAGGCGGACAAGTATCATGCGAAGGATGCTCTCGAGCTCGTCCACGGTGACCTCTATGGGCCGATCACGCCAGCTACAAACGGTGGTCGGCGGTACTTCCTCCTGCTCATGGATGATTGTAGATGCTACATGTGGCTGCAACTCCTTATGAGCAAGGACGAAACGGCGGCGGCAATCAAGAAGTTCAAGATGCGCGCGGAGGCCGAGAGCGTCAAGAAGCTCCACGAATTCACTTCGGTAGAGTTTGCTGCATACTGCGCGGATCAGGGTGTGGTGCAACACCACACCGCGCCGTACTTGCCACAACAGATTGGCGTGGTGGAGAGGCGGAACTAGACGGTGGTCGACATGGCTCGATCCATGATGAAGGCCAAAGGCATGCCGAGAAGGTTCTAGGGTGAGGCGGTGACAATGGCGGTGTTCATCCTCAACCGCTCTTCGATCAAGGCCCTGACAGGCAAGACACCATTCGAAGCTTGGTATGGGCGCAAGCCGAGTGTGTCCTTCATCCAGACATTCGACTACACTAGCCACGTTAGGAAGACGAAGCCAAACCTCACCAAGCTGGAGGACAGCAGCACACCAATAGTGTTTCTGGGCTACGTAGAGGGTACCAAGGCATACCGGCTCTACGACCCACGCGGAGACAAGGTACTTGTCTCGCGCGACATCATGTTCGACGAGAAGGCGGCTTGGGATTGGAATAGTTCGAGCACGGGGGAAGCTGGCGGCTTCACCAGCACCTTCATCGTTGAGCACCTAGTCATCCATGGTGGTGGAGACGCTGGGGAAGAGGTGCCGAGGACTCCAAGAGGAGTGTCAAGCACTCCAATGGAAGAGCCGAGCACTCCTGGGGCAGTGCCGAGCACTTCGGGAGGGATGCCGAGCACGCCAGGAGTGGTGCCAAGAGGTTCTACAGTGGCGGCGACCACTACAGGACGGGTGCCAAGCACTCCTGTGGCGGAGCCAAGAGGTCTTACAGTGGTGCCGACCACTCCAAGACTGAGGCTGAGCACTCCTACAGTGGTGCCGAGCACTGTAGGAGTAGTGACGAGCTGTCCAGAAGTAGTGCCGAGCACTGCAACCAGGGTGCCGAGCACTCCAGGTGTTGTATCAAGCACTCTGGCGAAACAGGGAACTCCATCAACGCCGATCAAGTTCGCCTCACCTTCAAGTGACATCACTGAGTTTGTGGATGCCTTTTGAAAGCATCTAGGCCCCTAGTTGGGTTTCGGTGATTAATGACAATACGAGATTACTGTGACTAACGTGTGTTCTGCAGATGCAATTAAGTTAGGTCATGGTAATGACAATTGATTGGGCAATCATAGTTGTCATGCCCCTACGATGGAAATCATTTTGGTTTTCAAAGAATGGACAACATGGTTAAGGATGGACTAGTTCTAAGTGTCGTTTGGTGTTGAAGAGACACTTAGAGTAGTTTAGGACTTTGTTTTTCCTTTGACCATACTATTAAGGGGGGTATGGATGGGTAGCTTGATCTAGGTGAGTCTAGTGGGTTATGTGTGGTGTATACTTATCAAATCTAGCACTAGGTAGCTCCTAAGTAGCCCTTAGGTCAATTGGAGCAAACTTCATTCACATATGATTACGAGTTGGAAGTGAATGGAGGGTCAAATGTTGATCGGACGCTGGTTCCGGTGTGATCGGACGCTGGCGCAGAGTCCAGTCAGTTCATTTGATCAAGGTGAAGTCGTCTGGATGCAACCAGACGATGAGTGAAATGTGACCGGACGCTGGGTGCCAGAGTCCGGTCAACTCCAGTAAGGTTCTAGAGAGGAAGAATCTTGATCGGACGTGTCTGGTTAGTGCTGACCGGACGCTGGTCAGGTTTCGGCTACTGACCGGACGCTGAGCAGCAAAGTGACCAGACGCTGGGTGCCAGAGTCTAGTCAATATCAGTAAGGTTCCAGAGAGTAGTTTTCATGACCTAATGCGTTCGGTCAGTGCTACCTAACGCTGGTCAGTGTCCGGTCACAACTTAACTGCTCGGTGGCTGGGAGAACTGATCGAAGCGTCCAGTCAACTTGACCGGAGCATCCGATCACCCCGCAGTGGCACATAACAGTTCGTTTTGAATGAGGGGTTATAAATACTTTCTTTATTCACTCAAGGGATCACTTTTGCTCATTTTAATCGCTGAGAAACACCCTTGAGAGTGCCAAGGAGAGCAATGTCCTAGTGAGGTGATTGAGATTTGAGAATCCAAGAGAAAGGCCTCATTAGTGAAAGCAAGAGTAGCAAAGTGTGCGTCCACCCTTCTCATTAGACTTGTCGTGGTCAAGTAAGAGTTCATGCTTGTTACTCTTGGTGATCGCCATCACCTAGATGGCTTGGTGGTGATTGGGAGTTTAGTGATCATCCGGCGGAGCTTGTGGATGACCCAACTCAAGTTATGAGCGGTTGTGGGTGATTCACCACGATGGAGTGTCGAAGAGTTAACCCGTAGAGAGCACTTGATCCTTATGCGGATCATGGGGGAACTACACCCTTGCGCGGGTGCTCCAACGAGGACTAGTGGGGAGTGGCGACTCTTCGATACCTAGACAAAACATCGCCGTGTTCCTCCTTCTCCCTTTACTTTAAGCATTTATATTTAAGCAATTCAATTCTTGTCTTTACATACTTAGAATTGCCATATTAGAGAAGGATTAGAACTTAGGATGCTAAACTTTTGTGCGGTAGAACAATAGAAACACATTCTAGGCACAAGGGGTGAAGTGGGCTAAGTGTAGGACTTAATTATTGCAAAGAATTTTAGAATTAGCTCAATTCACCCCCCTTTTGGGCATCTTGATCCTTTCAATTGGTATCGGAGCCTCATGCTCACATATTTAGGCTTAACCGCCTAGAAAAAGATGTCTCATGGGGATGGTCCTCCTCCTATCTTTGAGGGAGATGATTTTCCTTATTTAAAAATCTGCATGGAGGCATATTTAGAAGTTCTAGATGTTGGAATACTTAGAGCCGCCTCACAAGGATTTCCAAAACCTCGGGATCCCACGCACCTTCAAGGCGATGAAGTGAACTATGAAAAATGGAATGCAAAGGCTAGAAACACCATCTTTAGAGGCCTTTGCAAAGATGAGTTTAACCGGGTGAGGAACCATAAAGACGCCCATACACTATGGTTGGATATTTGTGCGCTCCATGAGGGAACTAAGAGCGAGCGTAAGGAAGGCTATCATCTCATAATGAAAAAGCTTAATTCTTTTGAGATGCTTTTGAAAGAAAGTGCTAATGAAATGTACTCATGTTTGAATGTTCTTGTAGAGGAAGTCAATGGGCTTGGACTCACTCAAATGCAACCATCCGATGTTGTAAGAAAAATCTTGAGTGTCCTCCCCATTGACAAATATGGGCATATTGTGACCATGCTTCACCAAGGTGATCTTTCCACTGCTACACCAACTCAAATCTTGGAAAAGATCAACGCTCATGAGATGTACATGCACATCACACCACAAGATGGCTCATCCTCTACCAAGAAGAAAGACAAAGACTTAGCATTCAAAGCTAGCCAAGAGAAGGGCAAAGCAAGAATTGAGTTTGAGAGCTCGAGTGATGATGAAGTTGATGATGCAAGTCTTGCTCTCATGGTGAGAAGAACCGCCAAGATGCTAAAGAAGCTCAACAAGAATGACGTTAAGTTTGATGGGAAGAAAAAGAAGTTCTTCACTAGCACTTGAAGGAAGCCAATCTCGAAGATGGATTGCTACAATTATGGAAAACTTGGTCATCTAGCACATCAATACACCAAGCCCAAGAAAGACAAGTACAAGAATAAGTACAAGGGCAAGAAAGATGACTCAAGTAATGAAGATGAAGATGAGAAGAAGAAAAAACAAGCCATACAAGAAGAAGGATGGCAAGAAGGACTTCCACAAGAAAAAGAAGAATGGCAAGGCATACATCGTCAGTGATTGGCTCACGGACATTGATTCATCTAGTTGCTCATCCGATGATGATAGTGACAACAAGAAGGTGGCCGCCATTGTTATTGACTCTTCATCATCTTCACCGACACCACTGCCATCATCCTCTACATACCTATGCCTTATGGCCAAAGGTGAACGAAAGGTATCAAATAATGATGATAGTAGTGGTGATGATCATGCTAGCGATGATGATAGTGATAGTGATGATGATGAGTTTGAATCACCCTCATATGATGATCTTGTTAAATTGCTAAACCAATACACTAAGATCATTAGAAAGACTAGAGCTAAGAATGACAAGCTAAAAGCTAAGAATGATTCTCTTTTAGCTAAATATGATATAGCGGAAAAGGCTAGTGTTGAGCTTAGAGAAGCAAATAATGCTATGTCATCCAAACTCAAGGAGATCAAATCTTCTAAGAAAGAGCTTAAAGAAAAACTTGATAAACTTGAGAGGATACATAATGAGCTTATCACTAGCCATAATATGCTAAAAGAACAATATACAACTCTCAAGGTCAATCATGATAATCTTGTTATTGCTCAAGAATTTTTATCCAGTGAGCCACATGATGCTACTAATGATGTTGTTAAGATTGATATAGCTACATCATGCGATGATTTTATTGTTGAGAGCATTGAGTAAGGATCTAGTGGCAAAGGCAAGCAAGTGGGTGAAACCGACAACTATGATCAGTATGTCAAGCTCAAGAAAGATCTTGAAGAGCTCAAAACCACCAACACTATAGTGCTAGAAACTCTTGATCATGATGGTGATTTGATTCTTGAGAATGAGAAGCTCAAAGAAGAGAACAAAAAAACTCAAGGAAGAGAAAAATAATGATGCACTCAAGGAAGAGAACAAGAAACTCAAGTTGGAGAAAGAACACCTCAAGATTGGATTGAGCAAGTTCACAAGAGGCAGGCATCTTCAAAGTGAGCTACTAATGAACACCGTCATGAAGATGGATAGAAGTGGAATTGGATATTTGGCAAATCAAGAGAAGAAGGCTCGAGCTCAATAACAACAACACAAGTCAAAGCCAAAGCCAAAGAGATGTTTTGAGTGTGGACAAAAAGGTCACTTTGCCCATGAGTGTCAAACTCCACTACCACAACCCTTGCCCAAGCATGCTAGGCCCTTTGCCTTTAATGCTTATTACATGCTTAGAAAGGACTCTAGTGGAAAGATAAAAGTTATGCTCTTAGGACCTCCCAACAAGAATATGCCTAAGAAAATTTAGGTAGCAAAGTCACTTGTTGAGAAAGTGAAGGGCCCTCAACCAGTTTAGGTTCCTAAACAAGCTTGATCTCTTATGTGTAGGTGAACTACAAGACCGGTGAAAGTCATTGGATAATTGATAGTGGTTGCACACAACATATGACCGGTGATCCTCGTATGTTCACCTCACTAGATGAAGAAGTAGATGGACAAGAAAGAATTACATTTGGTAACAACTCAAAGAGCAAAGTCAAAGGATTGGGCAAAGTGGCAATATCAAATGATCATTCAATCTCAAATGTGCTATATGTTGCTTCATTGAGCTTCAGCTTGCTATCCGTTGGACAATTGTGTGATCTTGGCTTTCAATGCCTATTTACCGAAAAGGAAGTGGTTGTATCCAAGAAAGATGATGATCAAGTGATATTCAAGGGATTTAGATACAACAACCTATATCTAGTGGATTTCACCTCCGAAAATGCTAACTTCAAGACATGCCTATTCACCAAAACATCACTTGGGTGGCTATGGCATAGAAGACTTGCTCATGTTGGGATGAGCTCACTCAAGAAGCTTATGAAGAATGAATTGGTGAGAGGGTTAAAGGATGTGAAATTTGAGAAGGACAAGCTTTGTAGTGCATGTCAAGCCGGCAAACAAGTTGCAAACACTCATCCTACAAAAGCTTTCATGTCAACCACAAGAGTGCTAGAGCTCATTTACATGGACTTATTTGGACCAACAACATACAAGAGTTTCGGAGGAAATCTTTATTGTCTTGTGATTGTTGATGACTACTCATGATATACATGGGTGTTCTTCCTTTATGACAAATCTAAAGTTGCATCATGTTTCAAGAAATTTGCCAAGAGAGCATAAAATGAGTTTGAAGTGAAGCTCAAGAAGATTAGAAGTAACAATGGAAAGGAATTTGACAACACAAATATTGAAGCTTATTGTGATAAAGTTGGGATCAAGCATGAGGTCCCCACAACATATACTCCTCAACAAAATGGTGTAGTTGAGAGAAAGAACCAGACATTAATCACACTAGGAAGAATAATGCTTGATGAGTACAACACACCCAAAGCTCTATGGGCGGAAGCTATCAACACCGCATGTTATGCATCCAACCGCCTATTCCTTCAAAAGTTTCTTGGCAAGACACCTTATGAGTTGCTCAATGGGAAGAAGCCGGACGTCTCCTTCTTTAGAGTGTTTGATTACAAATGCTACATCTACAAGAAGCGGCAACACCTAGGAAAGTTTTAAAGACGTTGTGATATTGGTTTTCTTGTTGGTTACTCATCAAAGTCCAAAGCATATAGAGTATTTAATCATGCCACCGGCTTAGTTGAAGAAACATATGATGTGGAATTTAATGAATCTAACGGCTCCCAAGGAGCACATGAGAATCTTGACGATGTAGGTGATGAACCATTGAGGGAGGCCATGAAGAATATTCCGGTTGGAGACATCAAGCCTAATGATAATGAAGATGATGTACAAGTGATTAATCCACCCTCTTCATCAAATGTGCCACAAGATGGTGATAAAGATGGGAGAGTTAAAAATGAAGATACTTATGTCTCCCATCAACAAATGAAGATTGTTGCAAAGAGTTTGGTGAATTGATGTCGAAGGAGTTTGAGATGTCTATGATTGGAGAGCTTACATTCTTTCTTGGTTTTCAAGTCAAGCAAATGAGAGAAGGGATTTTCATCTCTCAAGAAAAGTATACCAAGGATCTTCTCAAGAGGTTCAATATGGATGAATGTAAGCTAATCAAGACACCAATGTCATCTAATGGACATCTCGACCTAGATGAGAGAGGTAAAATGGTTGATCAAACTCTCTACCGCTCTATGATTGGTAGCGTGTTATATTTATCCGCATCTAGGCCCAACATCATGTTTAGTTTGTGTATGTGTGCTAGATTTCAAGCTAATCCTAAGGAAGCTCATTTGATTACCGTTAAAAGAATCCTTATGTATCTTAAGCACACACCAAGCATTGGCCTTTGGTATCCCAAATGAGCTAGATTTAAATTAGTTGGCTATTCCGATTCAGATTATGTCAGTTACAAAGTTGATAGAAAAAGCACATCCGGAGGATGCCACTTGCTTGGTAGATCACTTGTGTCTTGGTCCTCCAAGAAATAAAATAGTGTGACTTTATCCACCATCGAAGCGGAATACATTGCCGCGGGTGATTGTTGTGCACAAATACTTTATATGATGCAAACTTTGCTAGACTATGGTATAGTTCTAGAAAATGTACCACTTTTGTGTGATAATGAGAGTGCGGTAAAACTTACTAATAATCCGGTTCAACATTCTCGCACCAAGCACATAGATATCCGCCATCACTTTCTTAGAGATCATGTTGCAAAGAATGATATATCATTAGAAGGTGTAAGGACCGAGGATCAATTGGCGGATATCTTCACTAAACCGCTAGATGAGGCAACTTTTTGTCGGTTGAGGAATGAGCTCAATGTGCTTGATTTAAGCAACTTCACTAAAAATGAGCTTATGTTGTCCCTTGCATTGCATTGTAATATACAAAATGTTTACTTTGTGGTAATGCACTTAGGGCTTGTCTAACATGGTTAAGATAACCGCCGAAAAGCGTGTGAAGAAGCTTAACCTTGGATCAAACTTGACAAGCAACTAGAATTACTTTCAAGTATTGCATTGCCTATGCATGAATGTTGTTTTGTCGTTTATCTTCAATCACCCTTTTATTGCCTATTTTCTTAAAAAGAATTATAGCCTAAGGCAAAATATTTTAAAAAAATTGAGGATTTGAGAGAGGTCACTCACATCAGTCTCAATTGGTGTTTATTTGGGTCTTATTGAAGTTGGAACTTGATTGGGAACAGGCAACACAAAGGACTTTGAAGATTTGATGAAAAAGAGTGACCGGACGCTGGACCGGACTCTGCTCCCTTGCGTCCGGTCAGAAGGTGATCCTGCGTCTGGTCAAGCGAAGACGATGAAGACTGGATCAACCAAACTCTGGCTGCGTCCGGTCAGTGGTGATCGGACGCGTCCGATCGCGACTCCAGGGGATTTGGACCTCTCTGGAATCGACTGGACTCTAGGTGGTAGCATCCGGTCGTTGCCACCGAAGCGTCCGGTCAATAGAAGTCGTGCAGGATTCCAACTCTTATCTCATTTCATTTTCTAGTCCATCGAGGGCCACCATATAACCGTACCACGGTCTGACCGAATCTCCACCAACGCCCGTGCTGACATCGTCGCCACGCCTCCACCGCTCATCCGCGCCGTGCTCCTGTGCCCTAGCTACGCCACCGCGCCATCTTCTCCAACACCGCCTCCTGCGCCGCCACGCCCGCGCCTACGCCCACACCGCACCACGTCTGCATCGCCCGCAGCTCACCCGCGCCGCCGCCTACACCTCCCCTACAGCAATAGCTCCGCCACGCTCTTGCCCTAGCCCACACCTATGCCTCTGCTTCACGTGCCCGAGCCTAATTGCATTGCCCTGCATCTTCTCCACTACCGATCCACGCCGCATTGCCCAACCCTAACCCTAGACGTCAAGTTTTCGATCCGGCGGTTCCCCGATTCATTCCTATTCTCGTCGATTCACCGGTTCGTCAGGTAGCAAGCCCTCGATTCTAATTTCATACCTATTGCTTGCTTCTTAGGGTTTTGTATCTATAGATGTATATTGAAATTATTTATATATCCAATCTATTCCATCATGCAGCGAGTCGATGTGTTTGAGGTCACTTTGGCAGTTGCCAGTCAACTCGGGGCCAAGCTCTCGAGTAGGGATCGAAGCCAAGCCTCGGAAGTGACAGTTGGTAGTTTTTTCTTGTCCGAGGCAGCAGTTTGTTTTAGATGGCTCATGTCAAGAACGCCAAAGGTGGTCCAAGTGATGAGGATCTGAGGCCTCTGCCTAGCCTGCCTGCAGATGTGAAAGGCAAGGCGACCAAGAAGACTACGCCAAAGAGGCAGAAGTATGTAGATGCTGATACAGCGAGAGCAGCCGTAGTTGCAGCCATCGCAGAGTGTGTAGAGAGAGGAGGTGCTAGGAGTGGAGTCCAAATTACTGATCAGCTTTCAGCAGCACAGAGGGCAGCTATTGAGTAGGTTGAGCGCCGTCATGGTAGCCTAGCTGGGACTATCATGCTTGAGGGATGGTGTGTCATTTTGGAGGAGACTCAGCCTTAGGAGGAGCCACAACAGCAAACAGAGCAGGCTCAGGAGGGAGAGCAGATAGAGGCGACAGAGCAGGCACCATAGCTTCGCCGCTCTAGTCGTACCCGTACCTAGGTGACACCGAGGCTAGAGACACAACGAAGGGGTTCTCGTTCACCACCTAGACCACAGGGTCCACCTCCAGTGACTCATCTAGATTTGAGGGACGCCATGGCCAAGCAGGTATAGCAGCTTAGATTTGTGCAGTTCGAGGAGTGGTTCTCGCCTAGGAGGGATGAGCGTGCTTCAGAGGGTTTCTATGCACCACTGTAGGAAGTAATGCATATCTTAATAGTGGGGTTGCTTTTAGATCTCATAGGGTTTGTTCCATTGAGGCCATTGTTGCAGCAGCAGGAGAGCAGATCCACCCTTAGCTATCTTACCTACCAGGGCTGATAGATTTACCTAGATGGACTGGCAGATATGTTCCATCATGGGTCTGTGAGTTCTATGCTACACTTTGGATTGACCCGTAGCATAGGTTCATACACTTTGCATTCAGAGGTCGTGACTATAGGCTAATGAGCTTCAGGGTCAGAGAAATTCTTAGGCTTTAGGAGCAACCCATATGGCTACATGAGGTTTGCTATGGACAGACAGAGCCTCCCAGATGCCCTCACGGTGGTCTTGTGCCTCCTACAGATCTGGTCCGCCATTGCTTCACAGAGCCTTTCGGCGAGGGGTCGAGCAGGACACCCAAGGATCTTACTCCTATAGTGAGACTGCTAGATGCTATCATGAGGAGGACCCTGCTCCCGAGAATGGGATATCACGAGGGCTTGACTCGCATTCAGTTATGGCTACTGAACTCTCTGATGCAGCAGACTGTGTTTGATATTTGAGATCTTATTCTATCAGAGATGGAGGACACTCTTGCAGAGGGGTTCAGAGGTCACAGGCAGCTACCCTATGCTCAATGGATTACATTCTTGATTCACAAGGCAGTTACAGTGAGGCCTCCTGAGATGCTAGCAGAGTATAGTGATGCTACTATAGAGTTTCCTGCTTATAACATGACTCAGATGCTCAGTAGGAGGGTATGGTCGAGAGTGACCCCAGCGACAGTTCAGATGATGACTATCAGGATATCCCTCAGATGCCTCCACGATGACATGACGGTGAGGTCGGTAGCTCTAGTTTAGCTCCACCTGCACCGCAGACAGACCCAGCTCTTCTTGCTATACTTGAGCGGATGAGGCAGGATCAAGCTCGCGAGGCTCAGGAGACAGCTGCTACATTTACACAGTTTTAGGCCAGATAGGATGAGTTCCAGCAATAGCAGTAGGCTATGCAGTAGTAGCAGTAGGCCATGCAGTAGTAGTAGCTTCTCATGCAGCAGTAGTTACTTGGATTCATGTAGCATGTTGTTACTGCTATTGGGGCTCCACCGCCACAGCCTTCACCCCAAATCGGCTAGCTTGCCACCACTTCTATGACTCTAGCTTTATAGCCCAGTGGGCTTCAGAGTTAGGGATAGCCAGCAACATAGTTTCCTTCACCTACAGAGCAGGTGTCCTAGTGGTTTGCCTCGCTAGTGCCAACCCCACAGTTCACACCTCTTCATATGGGCTTCACATTGGCTCAGAGTCCGTCGTTGCTTGTGCCAGATACCCCAGTCTCCAGGAGCCTTGGTGCAACATTCAGTGAGTTGACAGGGCAGCCTACTCCGCCAGATCTACATATCCCTGGTCCTTCCATAGTTGCTCCTATCACTGGGACTACAGAGATGCTCCCTTCTTCAGTTGCATCATCAGAGCCACCTACTTCAGTGATACCTATAGAGTGACAGGCCGCACCAGTACCAGATCTGACCCAGACCACTTTAGCATCACTTCCAGCGATAGAGGGTCATATAGCTTAGAGCTCAGGATCAGATGATGATGCTGCCTAGTTCTAGATCGCTCATCGCACCTTAGCGCCCGACTCGTCCGCTACAGCCCCACCGACAGACCCTTATGTTTTGGTGTTTGATGCCAAAGGAGGAGAGGGATCGAGTATGATAGACTTAGGGGGGCGATACATTTAGGGGGAGCTTATCTATTATATTTGGCTTTTTATGTATGATACACTATTATGCATTCATGTTTACTATTATGCATTGAACTACATAAATGTGATCGTGATATTTATGTGATATGTGACATGTGTGCTCTCTACTTTGAATCTTTATATATGTCATGTCACTTGGTTTGCTTTGCTTCTGCATTTTTACTCCGATGCAAATGAGCTTTAATACTTGTACTCATGCTTATTTCATATCTATTGAGTACATCATGTTGGCTTGGGTCATATAAGCTTGACTAACTCTTTTGTTATTATTGTCAAAAGCTTATATGAACCAAGCATGTTGAAAACCTCATCTCTTTTACATACTCGAGGTTGTATTGTCATCAATCACAAAAAAGGGGGAGATTGAAAGCATCTAGGCCCCTAGTTGGGTTTCTGTGATTAGTGATAATACGAGATTACTGTGACTAACGTGTGTTTTGCAGATGCAATTAAGTTAGGTCATGGTAATGACAATTGATTGGGCAATCATGGTTGTCATGCCTCTACGATGGAAATCATTTTAGTTTTCAAAGAATGGACGACATGGTTAAGGATGGACTATTCTAAGTGTCGTTTGGTGTTGAAGAGACACTTAGAGTAGTTTAGAACTTTATTTTTTCTTTGGCCATACTATTAAGGGGGGTATGGATGGGTAGCTTGACCTAGGTGAGTCTAGTGGGTTAGATGTGGTGTACATTTATCAAATCTAGCACTAGGTAGCTCCTAAGTAGCCATTAGATCAATTGGAGCAAACTTCATTCACATATGATTGCGAGTTAGAAGTGAACGGAGGGTCAAATGTTGACTGGACGCTGGTTCCGGTGTGATCGGACGCTGGCGCAGAGTCCAGTCAGTTCATTTGATCAAGGTGAAGTCGTCTGGATGCAACCGGACGATGAGTGAAATATGACCGGACGCTGGGTGCTAGAGTCCAGTCAACTCCAGTAAAGTTCCAGAGAGGGAGAATCTTGATCGGACGTGTCCGGTCAGTGCTGACCGGACGCTGGTCAGGTTTCGGCTACTGATCGGACGCTGAGCAGCAAAGTGACCGAACGCTGGGTGCCAGAGTCCAGTCAATATCAGTAAGGTTCTAGAGAGTAGTTTTCGTGACCTGACGCGTTCGATCAGTGCTGACCTAACGCTGGTCAGTGTCCGGTCACAACTTAATTGCTCGATGGCGGGGAGAACTGACCGGAGCGTCCGGTCAACTTGACCGGAGCATTCGGTCACCCCGTAGTGGCACATAACGGTTCGTTTTGAATGAGGGGTTATAAATACTTTCTCTATTCACTCAAGGGATCACTTTTGCTCATTTCAATAGCTAAGAAACACCCTTGAGAGTGCCAGGAGAGCAAGGTCCTAGTGAGTTGATTGAGATTTAAGAATCCAAGAGAGAGGCCTCATTAGTGAAAGCAAGAGTAGCAAAGTGTGCATCCACCCTTCTTATTAGGCTTGTCGTGGTCAAGTGAGAGTCCATGCTTATTACTCTTGGTGATCGCCATCACCTAGATGGCTTGGTGGTGATTGGGAGTTTAGTGATCATCCAGTGGAGCTTGTGTATGACCCAACTCAAGTTGTGAGTGGTTGTGGGTGATTCACCATGATGGAGTGTTGAAGAATCAACTCGTATAGAGCACTTGATCCTTGCGCGGATCATGGGGGAGCTACACCGTTGCGTGGGTGCTCCAACGAGGACTAGTGGGGAGTAGCGACTCTCCGATACCTCGGCAAAACATCACCGCGTTCCTTCTTCTCCCTTTACTTTAAGCATTTACATTTGAGGAATTCAATTCTTGTCTTTACATACTTAGAATTACCATGTTAGAGTAGGATTAGAACTTAGGGTGCTAAACTTTTGTGTGGTAGAACATTAGAAACACATTCTAGGCGCAAGGGGTGAAGTGGGCTAAGTGTAGGACTTAATTATTGCAAAGAATTTTAGAATTAGCTCAATTCACCCCCTCTCTTGGGTATCTTGATCCTTTCACCTTCCATGAAGGTGAGGAGGTGCTGTTTCGCAGGCTGGATGACATCGATGGCGACACAGGGCCCTCAGGCCTGGCGGGTAGGCTGCTTAATGACCCAGAGCTGCTACTCGTCAGCGCAGAGGAACCGCCCACGTTCGCGCTGGCCGAGCGCGATGGAAACTGGCGACGGGCGATGCTGGAGGACATGAAGGCGATCGAGGAAAATGAGACTTGGGAGCTCATCGATCCATCTCTAGGATGCCGTCCGATCAGCCTGAAGTGGGTGTACAAGGTCAAGCAGGACGAGCTCGACGCCATTGTCAAGCATAAGGCGCGCCTCATTGCCCGAGGCTTTGTTCAGCGCGAGGGCATAGACTTCAAGGAAGTCTTTGCCCCAGTAGCCCACATGGAGTCTGTCCGTTTGCTACTAGCTTTGGCAGTAGCAAAGGACTAGCGCGTCCATCACCTGGACGTTAAATCTGCCTTCCTAAATGGCGAGCTAGCGGAGACGGTCTTCGTCAGACAACCTCTAGGTTTCGCCGTCAAGGGAGAGGAGCACAGGGTGCTCCGACTGCGCAAGGTGCTCTATGGGCTGCGACAGGCCGCACGAGCATGGAACGCCAAGCTTGACGCCACACTGGGCGAGCTTGGGTTTCAGACGTGCGCAACCGAGCACGCTCTCTACACGCGGCACCAGGGGAAGGAGGTGCTCGTCGTCGATGTGTATGTGGATGACTTGATCGTCACCGATGTACGCACGGATGACATCAACAGCTTCAAGCGTGAGATGGCGGCTCATTTTCGAATGAGCGATCTCGGCGCACTCTTCTACTACCTCGGCATCGAGGTGAGATAGGGAAAAGAGGAACTCACGCTCGGTCAGAGCGCGTATGCCTCGAAGCTATTGGAGAGTAGCGGCATGACTGAGTGCAAGCCATGCGTGACTCCGATGGAGGAGCGGCTAAAGGTGACAAAGGCCAGCACCGCGGCGAAGGTGGATGCAACACTCTACCGAAGTATCATCAGCGGTCTGCGCTACCTAGTTCACATGAGGCTAGACATTGCGTTCGTCGTGGGCTACGTCAGTCGTTTCATGGAGGATCCCAGAGAGAGGATCACTGGGCTACGGTGAAGCGGCTACTGCGCTACGTCAAAGGGACGGTGGATCACGGGATCATCTTTCCCAAGACTGGCGGGAGTAGGCTGTAGCTCACTATGTTCAGCGATGCTGACATGGCGAGGGACATCGACGGATGACGGGGCACCTCTGGCGTGCTCGTCTTCCTCGGGTCGGCTCCAATTTCATGGCTGTCGCTGAAACAGAAGGTGGTGGTGCTATCTATGTGCGAGGCAGAGTATGTAGCGGCGGCCACAGCGGCGTGCCAAGTTGTGTGGCTGCGCCGGCTGCTGGGCGAGCTGACCGGTGCGGAAGCTCACCCACCAGCACTGATGGTGGACAACAGCCCGCCATCGCCCTCGCGAAGAATTTGGTTCTGCACGACCGGAGCAAACACATCGACGTGAAGTTGCACTTTCTTAGGGACTGTGTCGATGGAGGGCAGATCGTCATCGAGTTTGTCGAAACTGGTCGACAACTCACGGACGTCCTCACCAAGCCGCTCGGACGTCTTCGACTCACGGAGCTGAAGGAGATGATCGGCATGGAGGGGGTACAAGGGATAGCAGTAGGATTAGGGGAAGAATTGTTAGATAATCTACTGTTTCCTTGTGTGAACACACAGCAAGGGAAGGCGGCGCCGAAAAGGCCCCCTGCTGTGGTACTATAGCCGCTGTAGAGGCAGGCGTCGAACGGCTCACCTGCCGCACTGTAGCCACATGCAGGGACAGACGCAGAAGTCAGTCCTGCTGTGTTATCTAGTCACTGTAGCAGCATGAGAGCTGTACTAGGACTAGATGGATATAGTTGTATAAATAGACTGCCACGACAACTCAGTAAAGAGAGTTCAGATTTGGCATCTCCCATACAGGGCTCCGGCCAACGCTGGTGCTTGTACTGTGTGTGTATAGTCTGTTCTCCCTCCTCTTCAACCTCTAGCCATAGTGTGAGTGCTCGGGCAACGCTTGTTCGTGGTCGGCTTAGCTAGCGGGTGCTCGGCAACACTAGCGGGTGCTCGGCAAGACTGGTGAGTGGTCAACTCACCTGAGCCAGTAATCCTGTGGGCTAACAGCTGCCACTTACAACCGCTACACATTTTTATGCCCGCTGACAACGATGAGTCAAGGAATGGATAAGAACTACGGTGTTTGCTAAAAATATCTAGCCCAAGTTCATGAACTTGGCTACACATGTTCAGCAAATACCATAGTTCTAAGATAAATCACAATAATGAATCAAAAGTAATTTTGCAATTCAGTCATTTTCTGATACGTAATGTGAGTAATTGCGAAATAATTACTTACAATTTTCTTGCAAGATATGCAGTTGCTGTCTCTAGCTTGTCACCACCCCTTGCATGAATCTGCCGTAAAAACAAAATGCTGAGCTCAAAGCACCAGTTTGAAACCAGATCTGAAGTAATTTGCTGCAGCTAAATAAACAGCACCATAAAAGAACAAAATTCACACATGATTCCATAGCATATAATGCTGGTCACTGGATGTCACCAGCATACATACTCATAGAAATTTAACCACCCACCACCTAAACATCTCTACACGCTGCAAGTAAAACAGAAAGATATATGTTTTTTTCGTTCACATTATTGTGCCTCACATAAATGTACAGTGTAATGTTTCCAACCGAACTAAGAGATCCCTACAAACAAAACCACAAACACCTGTCTCCTGGTATTCTCTACTCCTGATAAATATCTCTTGATCTGACATTTAAGGTTTTAACAGATGCCACAGGCAACCAGAAAATAAAAGGGAGATTCGACACAAAGCATTCGAGAAAACACTGATTCCAATAATTTGCTAGGATTTCAATGACATTAACCACCTGAATTCCTACAACTGTCTAAAGCTTCTCCCATAAAATTCCACATGAAACTATTAACTCAGCTAGCATGAATTAGAAGGTCAACACATCTGATAACATCAAGGCTACCCTTCCCCATAATTTCAAATTACAAGGGATTTTCAAGGTATGACCCATACATTATATCTCTCAGGGATTCTAATTCCATTTTGCATGTTTTTTTCATTCACGGTCAGAATTACCAGAATATGTGAGCTCTGGTATTTTCGGTTCCAAAGTCCAGTAAAAATGACTTGAATTCATTTGTAGCACTACGACTTCATAAATTCCCATCTAGCCAGCTGGTATATTCAGTAGCATTCATTCTGCAAGCCTTCAGATCAATCCCCAAGTGCATGTTTAATGTTGCTCCAATTTTTTTCTGGGGACTACTTGTAAGCCTTTAATAATGTGAGAAGAAAACAGCATGGACTGGAATTCAATCCCTCGACCTTCTAGGCACCAATTCTGTGGTCTAATTTTGCTCCGATTTTTATGTTGGACCCACTTTTAATTCTAATAAATGTGGGGGGAAAGAGCATGGAGATCCAATCTCCCGAGCTTCTAATTTATACCCATAGATGGTTTCTTTCTACCATGCTAGACTAATTAGGTTAGTTTTATGACTGAGAAATTATATTTAACCACTCAAAATTTAATAAAACAAATTTTCTGACAACTAGCATTGCAAGTGACACCGAATCAAACAGTTAATGACTTGGGAAAGGCCAAGGCAGCAAAAACCCTTAAAAACATAATCCTAAAGGTGGATGTGCAATGAAATAGTGCTATCTTAGAACTGCCACAGGCTTATCAAAAGGGTGATCTTATCAAAAGAGTGTTTGTTACCCAGTTTCATGGTTTAAGGTTGAAAATCAGACTACCGCGCAAGTTTGACGGTGAAAAATGGACTTTACCCTTAATATTATGTTTATCATTCAAATCAAATGTGTAATGTTTTGAGAGCACATCGGTAATTTAACATGCCTGCCCCCACACCCTACTCCAAGGTCCAATTCCAAGACACATCGTATACATTTGGAACAGAAAAGAAGTGCTTGAATCATGCACTACAAAGCACGGTTTTTTTTTTCCTTTCAAAGTTACATGCTGGATCTCTGATGCCATGGCACTATATAGAATCAAATTCTCATGTGCCCAAATTTATGATTATATAATTATGAGAAATATTCAAATATATGAAATGTACTAGCGCTTATTCTTGATATTAATCCTACCTAAATAGTTATTCCGTACCAAAAAAATTTCTGTGTGTTCTACATCAGGTTGGCTTTCTTACCCATACCATTGTTGTATATAATACACATGGTCATCAAGTACAGTTAATCTTTAACAAATCCTATCAGAAGTGCGGTTGGTTGAAACATCAAAATACCATCTTTGCTATTACAAACAGCAACGAATGAAGGTATACCCAGCAAGCATAATATAGTTGGACCCAAAAAATGTGCATCACGAATACATACAATATCATACAATACACAACAACTTATTTGCTTCCAAATTCCGTGGAGGTTTCAATCCACTGTTCGCCTTAAAGAAAGGGTCGCCTGCAACTGCAAACACTACAAGGAATACCACATCTACGGTGGCCAATGCTGACAATATAAACTCTCCAGCAATTTAACACATAAGAATAATAGTGCTATGCGGCCGCGTGTGACATATGCCCTAAGAGAGGGTTTGCATCAATCATCAACGAAAAAAAATGAGAACTTTTCTAGACCCACACCCACCACATGTATATTAGCCATCTATCTAAAATCTAAAAGGCAAAAAACCTTGGTTTCCCGCACGGTCCTAAATCGTGAAAGCACAACCAAAAATCTGGTGCTGTGAAACTGAAATCCCGGTTTAAACATCAACAAGGCAATGCAAGTGATAACGGCACCAAATATAGCCCACCAACCAAAACACTAACTCGCGGAAAGGGAAGGCTAAGATGTGGGAGCGCTCACCTGAGACGACGGCGCGCCGCTGCCGATGAATTGTGATGATGGGGGCTAGATACAATCATACAAGAGAAGGGAAGTGCGAGGAGAAGGCAGTGCCGCCGAGCCGGGATGCTGCGGGTGAGCTAGAGAAGTTGAGGCAGGGTGCGGCGATTAGCGGGGATCGCGCGGATCTGGCTGGATAGACGACGCCGCGGCGCTGGGCCGCCGGGCGAGCGGGAGCTTGGACGCTTGGCAGGAGGCACTAGGCAGAGCCATGCGAGGCCAACAGGTGGCCGTCGAAGCGAAGGAAAGGCAACGGGACACACGTCGCCCGCGGGGGCTCACCAGGGCGGAGGGAGAGGGAAGCGAAATCTGAGCTGGATTCCAAATCTCCCGGCTCGGTGTGGGTGCTGCTTTGGTGCGCCCGGAAGGGTGCCGAGCCTTCCCTTTGTAGCCTGAGCGAGCGGAAAGGCGTCGGCGAAGCCAAAATATCTAGGGCTTTCCGGGAGTAAAAAACGCGGCGGAGGAGTGTTCCAGCTTGGGCCACGTCGCCCCCCGGCCCCTCACCCGACTGCCGGGCGGGCCAGCAGCAGCAGCACGCATCCGATCCGATCCGCCCCCGGCCGGCCGGCTTGCCGAAGCCGGATTTTAAATTCCCTGGAGCTCCTGTGTAGCTGACTGGCTGTGCGTGGCGTTTCACCTGTCCGGGCTGCTAATGGCGACGGGGACGGGCCTACCTGAAGCCTGTAGTACTGACCGACGGGGACGTGTGCTTGACCCCGTCCGATTGAGGACGCTGGCGAGACGGATCTCCGGAGGCGCCGACACGTGTCCCTCACGGCCAACGGGTTCACGGGTCAGGGTTGGCAGGCCCGCGCGGTCAGCGTTGGGCTTCCGGTTCCGCGAGGTAGGCGGCCATCTGATACTTCTCATCCGATAGGCACATTATTACACACAATTTCGCTACTACTAGTAAAGCGTGTGTACTGTGTGCAGTTATGCTTTCTTGAGCCAATGGATCGGCCCCGATCAATGGCAGCCTGACTTGTAATAAAGGGGTGGGCGGGCAAATTGTCCATAGATTATATGATAATAACAACTAGCTTTATTATTAGATTCTAATCACAGTTTTGTGGTTAGCTTGTACTGCTCACTGGAGATAGATGGACATAAAGCCATATACATGTGCAATTTGTAGGGAAGCAATCTTACAATATATAGCTTTTTAGATGGATTGTTTAGCCAAACTTGCAAATATATGCGTAAACCTTCATTAATCTTTGTTAGCCAAGATGGGTCAGACTCCAGAGCCTAGTATGGCCTCCGTTAGGCTGCGCCAGTGGCTCTCCGAGGGCCGGCATTGAAAGCTTTCTACAAGGCTTGTTGGGAGATAATCAGATTTTATGGAGTTGGTGAATGACTTCTCGGGGTTCAGTTGGATTTAGGGAGACTGAACTATGGGGCTATCACGCTGATTCCCAAGAAGAAGGATGCTTTCAACGTAAACAATTCAGACCAATATGTCTTAAATTTGAGCTTCAAGATATTTACACTTACTGATGAAGTGGCTGATAAGTTGATTGATAGAGGGCAAACTGTTTTTTATCAAAGGGAGACACATCTTAGATGGGGTGGTTATTCTGCATGAGACTTTGCTTGAGATGAGAAGAAAGAAATAAAGAGGGTGATTTTCATAATAGACTTTGAGAAAGCATATGATAGTGTAAAATGGCGTTTTGTGGAAGAAGTTTTAAACAGGAAAAGCTTTGATGAACAGTTAATTAGGAAAATCATGAGTACTATGAGAGGAGGAAGGGTATGCATAAACATCAATGGGGATAATGGACCATATTTTAAAACTCATAGGGGCTTGACACAAGAGGATCCACTTTCGCCTCTTTTGTTTATTTTGTTAGCTGGGGATGCTTTAGCACATATGTTTAATACAGCTAAACAAAAGGGTCACGTTAGAGGGCTTGTACCACATTGTCAGGGACCAATACTAGGGTACCTAAAGAGGAGGGGCAAATGGTCGTTATACGTTAATCCATCCAGACAGTTAAAGGTGCGACTACAGCTCCAACCGACACCGAGGCCGTGGGTTCTGCCTCGCCTAACCTCTGGCCATGGGCTCCGCCTCGCCCGACCCCAAGGTCGTGCGATCCACCTCGTCCCACCTCTGGGGACGGGCTCTGCCTCGCCCGACACCGAGCAAGCGGGTTCCGCCTCGCCCGACCCCTAAGGGCGGGCTCCGCCTCACCCGACCCCCGAGGGCGGGCTCCACCTCGCCCGACGTTTGAGGGCGAGCTCCGCCTCGCCCGACCCCCGAGGGTGGGCTCCGCCTCGCCCGATCCCACGGACACGGCTCCTAATGGAAGCTCACGCCGCCACCAACCACTACGGGCCAGAAAGTACAACTCAAGGTTAAACTTTTGGCATCGTGCAGGGAGCGGTCACGTCTCAACATGACCCGTCCCCGCGACATGTCATTCCAGGGAACTCACATCGCCCACAGTGACGGACGCGTGGTCACTATGCTGCCTACTCCCTATATGGCCGCTGATCAGCACGCTGGTTCGCCGCGTCGCCCGCCGGGGCAGAATGGGACGTCACGACCCGCTAACAACGCCAGGGCATGGCATCATCGATGGACTGGCGCCCGGCATGGAGCTATCCCTATCACCACCTATCGTGTCAGCTGGACCCGCACAAAGGAAAGGAGAGGCCCGGTGACCCTGAAGGACTTCCTCTCCTTCTCGTTCTCCTCTTTTCTCCTGTTGTAACCCGTGCTTTCCCTTGGCCTATAAAAGAGAAAATAGGGCATCCCATTAAGGGGCATCGCATCGCACCGCATCGGATAAAAACCACTAGCATCGAGCCTTGAACATATAGCCGAGCAGCGACTGAGCTCTCAGCACCCATTCGTTCTTTCTACCAGAGATTTGGGACCTATCCCTCTCTCGCCCGTTTGTAACCCCTATTACGAACTTTTTAGTGCTAGTAACACGAGCAGCAGCAACGAACTAGACGTAGGGACATTCCGTCCGAACCAGTATAAACCTCGTGTCCTCTTAGCACACCATCCGAGCTAGATATGCAATATTATAAATTTACTTGATGGTGTTTACTCGAAACACCGACAGTTGGTGCGCCAGGTAGGGGACTTTTGCGAGTCTCGATATCCACACCAGGGCTCTTATGGCTAATCACAACGTCAGCTGGGTCCCGGGCGCGCGCATGCGCTTCAGGGATTTGGACTTCATCGTCACGACAGAAGGAGAGTTGGCATAGGCTCCCGCCGCCGTCCAACCTCTCCACTCCTCCGGCCTTGGCGCGATCGCTAAGGCACTGGAGGAGCTGTAGCTGCACGTACCGGAGGCCAGCGCCCCCGGGAGCGACCAGCCCTCCGGATTCAACTACGGGAGGCTAGAGCTCTAGCTCAACGCCTTCCTAGGACCCCGACCGTCCCGGGAGGACCTGCGCCACCTCACCTTTTCATTCGCTAATGTCATGACGTGCCTCGCCGGAGGAGAGCCGCTCTCTCTAGAATACCTTATCCGGAGCGCCCCGACAGCGCTCCCGTGCAGGCCGCGCACCGTGGTCCTGGTGCATGAGTGTCTCGGTCCCCACCGTGACGCACATGACACCCTCAATGCCCGCAGGCATGATGTGCCCTCAGAACAACCCGACGAGGACGTGTTAGTCCACCAGGCATGACAAGGTGGTAGGCCACGCGCCGCGGTTCTGGTGCATGAGCATCTCACCCTCCACCATGACGCACGCGACACCCTCGATGCCCGTAGGCCTACCTACAACGACGTGAGGGAGGGGGCTAGCCGTGGTTACCACCCACATCATGGCGGACACTACGACAGTGGTGAGGACCGAAGCCCGAGCCTCAACTTGCCGGGACCTTAGGCCTTTGGCCAATGCATCCTCAAGGGCAAGGCGAAGTGGGACGAGGACGCCGGCGAAGGTGCCTCCAACCGTCCCAACAAGAAGAAGAACACACAGCGGCGCAAAGGGTTGCTCGTGGCCACTGCTGACCGTAAGGGAGGCTGGAAGCCCACCGAGGGTACCCTGAACCACTTTGAGAGACTGCTCGAAGGGCCATGCCCGAACCATGTTTTCCCTGTCGAGCACCTATACAAGGACTGTGACCTCTTAAAGTGGTTCTTGTCCGGGGGCTTCAACGAGGGAGAGCATGTGAAAGAGACTAGCTAGATGAAGTGCATGACCCCCCCCCCCCCGCTCGGCCAAGTACCAGCAAGCATTGTGCTAGTACCATGACCATTGAGTGCGGGGTCGGGCCTTCAATGTCGGGGACCTACCGCTCTACTCTATCCAGAGCAACAAGAACCGCCACAAGTTCTCTTTGCCGTGGGAGGGACCACACGTCATCGCGGGGGTGCTTCGACCATGCGCCTGCAAGCTCAAGGCCATCGACGGCAAAGTTTTCGTCAATGCCTGGAACTTCAAGCAGTAAGTTCTATCCTAGCAGGGCAATACAAGTCGACCGGATGACTTAGCCGCTGTCGAGGGACGGGTAGGGAGCAGCTGGATGCCCACGCGGGTTATGCCAACCCCATTATGAATAATGGACTTGGATTCCGCTTGAACATATCTGGTAAGCGCTCCCTAAACCCATCACTCGTGCCATGAAAGTAATTCCTATGCCAGCGGGTCACCCTTACTTTACACACATTTATTTCGCTATCAAGCCCCCGACCCCAGCAATGGCAAGGGGTCAGGCCTCGCTCAAGGGCTGGCAAGAATATCTGTTCGCTAGACATTCTTTATGCCCGACCCCTTTTCACATTAAAAAACTAGAAGCAAGGTGTGCAGAAACAAACTCTAAGAAAAACTGGTTGGACCGCTAGAAACCTACACCCCAGCGGCTACGACATTTTTGCTCACCAGTGTGATTAGAGTTTTTGTCCCCACACCCTGAGCTTTAGCCTCCTCCTTCCCTGGAAGGGTTTAGAGGGGCCTACCTACGGAATCTCCACCGAGGAGAGGCCCGCAGGCCGCCCAAGGCAATCGAACGGCTCAGGCCATTGCCGAGAGACAGGTAGGAAAAAACAGGATGCTCCATGTAGGTTACGCTAGCTTCGTCACGAACGACGGACCCGGACCCTACATGGGCATATTATGGTAAGAACTTCTTGAACCCATCACTTGAGCTATCGAGGTAACTGTACCAACCCCCACTTTACTTTCCAGTACATGAGCATTCATTCATCCATTCTCATGCATGCCTTCATTCATACATTCATTCATACATTCGTTCATACATTCATTCATACATTCGCTCATACATTCATCCATTCTCATGCATGCATTCATACATTCATTCATATGTTCATCTCATACATCCAAGCATTGCATATGCAATTGCTGCATCACAACGCTTCGCATCGCATCACAAAGCGATAGATGTCACATTTGACATGAGCGGCAACCGACTGAGGTTCGAAGGCTGGCCCACGAAGGGCTCAAGGCCACCTCGCGTCAAATAGAGCCAGGGGAGAAAACTTAGATGAGCCCCATCGGCCTTGCCCGACCCTGCTCAGAAGCGGATAGGGACATCTAGATATTTCTCGTTCGATCCTAACCTCGAGCCAAGCCTATAGAATCTCCATCGAGGAGAGGCTAGCGGGCCACCTGAGTCGCTCCAAAGCCACACGGGCATCTACCGGGAGGCAGATTAAGGAGCAGTGGAATGCCACATGAGGGCTATGTCGACCCTGTCAATGGATGACAGGCCTGGATTCCACTCGTACGTGCCCGTTAGCGAGCTCACCGAGCACGACACTCGAGCCATCAAGGCAAGTGTCGTTAGCTTAGCCCCTACGGTTGCTAAAACGAGGACAGGGTGATGCATGAAATACGACCGACCCCTACCGAGCCTCACGGGGCTCGGGGGCTCGAGCCACCCGATTCGAACTTGGGAGACCGAGCTTCGAAGGCCACCCACGAAGGGACCAAGGCCACCTTGCGTCGAACAGAGCTAGGGGAGAAAATGTAGATGAGCCCCAGAGGCCTTCACCCGACCCGCTTAGAAGCAGACAGGGTCATCTCAACCTTCTCGTTTGATCTTAACCTCGAGCCGACCCCATAGAATCCCCATTGTAGGGAGGCCATCGGGCCACCTGAGTCGCTCCCCGGAATGGCTAGGGCATCTACCGGGAGGCGGGTTAAGGAGCAGTGAAATGCCACATGAGTGCTATGCTGACCCCATCACAAATGATGGATCTGGATTCCACTCGAATAGGCCCATTAGGGAGCATACCAAGCACGTCACTTGAGCCATCAAGGCAAGCGACGTTAGCTCAACCTCTCTGGTTACGGAAACCGTGGATGGGGCAACAATCACAAAGACGAGCTGACCCTCGATTGGACCCCCACTACGCGTGGGGGCTTGAGGAAAGTTGGACTCGCAAAGAGACCAAACACACGGTCATAGAATGATGGCTCGGATCCTAGGGAGGGGGTACGCGCAAAAACAAGAGATGTTTCTCCTACTAATTTCGCTATCCTCTCCTTAACCTTTAGTAAGACCCAACCCCAGCAATGGCAGGGGGTCGGGTCTCACTCAGGGGCTAATAAGGGTATACATACACCCTTTCTGAAATAGTCACTGCGCCCAACCTCTTCCTCATGTTAAACCTAGTGGCATGGTCTACGGAAACAAACGATTGAGTAGGGCTGGTCAGACTGCAAGAGACCTACGCCCCAGCGGTTACGGCACTCTTGCTTGCCAGCATAATCAGAGTTTCCCTCCTACTCCTCGGGTCCTACGGTCTTAACAAACAGAAGGGTTGGAACACATGAACCCCTTTTCACACATAAAAAGGGAGGAAAAATAAATTTGTTCGCAACAAAACAAGATGACGAGTTCATTTAAATGATACACATGGGTCAGCAATTTGTTCAATTATAACAAAAATGATCATCCGACCTATCTGACTAACTAGTCCCTCTGGGGGAGAAATATGCTTCTATTCTATCTGCCAGGTCCTACGAAAGGGGAGCCACCGCTGTCTCCATCTCTTCCAGCTCATGGGCTTCATAGCCAGGCACAAAGCCATGGCTCATCATCTCCAAGTCGATGTTGTCCACATAATGAGAACGAGCAATCGCAAAGGATTGATTTACCCCAGCGTGAAGGGCATTCCTTTCGAGCTAGCGCACTTGAGCTGTGATCTCAATAGCACGGGACACGAGTGAGCTAGTCCCCTCTGACTGCACCACCTCAAGGTCATCGTAGACCACTCCGAGGGCCATGCTCAGGATACCGAGCTCGTCCCTCTCCTCCTAGAGATTCCTCCTCGCCTCGGTGAGGTCCATGGCTAGCTCGGCTAAAATGCTCTTGACCTCCAGCTTCTAGGACATCGCCGTTCTAAGCTCGGCCTAGAGGGAACCGACCTTCTAGTGCACGTCATTACGCTCTTGGCAGGCCAAGTCTCGCTCTCAAAAGGCCTGGTCGCGCTCCTCATGAGCCGCGCCACATTCCACGTGGAGCCTCTCCAAGGTTTGGAGCAGCTCATCGTGCTCCTTGCATAACCGAGCAACCACCACGGCATTAAGGCTCGCCCTCTTCTCTAGGGCCATGAGCTTCTCCTTAGCTCCTAGCTTTAGCTCCCTCTCCTTCTCAATCTCGGCCAGAAGGTCGAGGATCTGCTGGCGAGTCTCGGCATCCTTCTAGAGCAGCTCATCCCTCTCCTTCCTGACCTTGGTGGCCTCCTTGTTGTCCCACCGTGACCTCGCCGACAGGGCCTCGAACGCCCTCTCAGCCTCATCAGCGTGCCAACGGGCCTTGGCCACCCATGACCAAAGACAGCCCGCCTCCTCAGCAAGGGGAGTTAGCTCTACCACCTTCTGTTGGGTGGTAGCAAGTTGAGCCATCACGTCCCCATGCAGCCATGACTCCTCGATGAGGCGGTCCCAGGTTTCCCTCTGCTCATGAAGGAACCATGACTTCCCTTGGCTACGAGCGATGAGGGACTGACAACATCAGCCAAGGCACCCTGGGCATGGTCTAGGGCTTCGAGCATGGACACAACCCCCACATCGAGGCTCTCCCGCTCCATGCTCTCGGTGGCATCATCGAGGGTGAAGAGCATCGACACTGGGTCCTATGGATTTGTCCACCGGAGCAGGAGCTTGCCCCATGCAGGCGAGTCACCACCCATCGATGTTAGGGCTAGAGATGACTCCCCACCGGCTCCAAGCGCTGCCGAGCCCTCTCACCACGATGCCCCTACCGAGATGCCTCCTCCGACAATGGAAGGGGGTCAGCAATACAGACGCTGATGTCTCCCCTAGCACCACGATGTTCGGGGACCCCTCGGCCACGTCCCCCTCCGTTCGGCCCACACCAGACTTTGTTACTTGGGCCGTCGATGGCACGGGTCATGTCGGTACCTTAGGCACCACCATGATAGCGCCTAGCTATGACCCGCCTTTCATAGCCGCCGACACCTCCACCTGCGCTGGTAGGGTCACGACCGGCTGCGTCGCGCCCACCATGGTCGGTGCCAGAAGCACGACCGATAGTCCCATCCGTCCCGTCGATGGCAGCGGTATCGCTGCCATCGCCGGCTACTCTGCGACCTCTGAAAGTGCCTCTTGGGCCCCCACATCCACCCCTCCCATCAAGGGCACGAGCGCCACCATGGGCAGTGCCTGTCCGGTTGGAGGCACGGTCACACTAGCACCGCTCCCGCCCAAAACAGGCATGGCACCAGTCGACGGCTGCCGCCTCGCTTGGAGGGCAACGCTCTTCTTTGGTGCCAGCGCCATAGGATTACGCTGCCTCCCAATCCTGCAAGAAATGAAAAACATAACTCATGATGAAATCCACCCAAAACAGAGGAAGCAGGGGAGCTGATAACTTACCTCAGTGCCATCGGGCGGCATATATGTTTGGGGGGCGAACCCCCTGAAAGGTCCTTGTGTGGTTTTGGTAATTGAGTGACAACCTAGGTGGTGTTTATGTGAGATACACAGGTCATTAGTCCACAGGTACATGTGTGTGAGCAACATATGCCATGTAGGTGAAAATGGCTTAGAGATGTTGCAAAGCTCACACATGTGATGATGAAGGAGCTCATTGCAAATGAGACATGACATTGAGTCATGTGATCAAGGTGGAGAAGATCAAGACATGACTTGGTTTGATGGACCGGTTGCAAATGTGAAGGGCAAGTCGGAGGCTTTGGAGCGATGGACTGTGTGGTGGTGAAGCTTGAGCAAGACTTGGCACCGATGGACGACGGTGAAGAGTAAGTGAAGTCAATATTGATGAACCAATATGATCATGTGATTATATGAAGTGGATCATATCATTATTGATTGTGTTGGTGCATATGTTGCATCGACATTGGAGAAGATTGAATGGAATGCGCAAGGCAAAGATACAACCTAGGGCATTTCATTTCATCGGTCATAGGTATGTAGAGAAGTTGATGACCAGGTTTAGGATAGATGGTCATCCTATCAAGAGGGGCAAACTTGTTTGCATATCGGTCATCTAGTGCCACTCGAGTGATCTAACTTTGCATCATCGCTAGGATTGAGTGGAGTGGCAAGTTGAGTGGCTAATCCTTTGGAAAATATTTGTGAAAATGCTAACACACATACACATGGTAGTTTACACTTGGTGGTGTTGGCACATTTGCAAAGGAGAAGAAGTTGGTGAAGAAAAGGAGTTAGTCGCACTGGTCACAGAGTGACTGGACGCGTCCGGTCGCCATACCGGACGCGTCCGGTATGAATCAGCGAGTGTCGGTGTTCAGCGTAATAGTTGATCGGACGCTGGGAGCGTCCGGTCTAGAGTGATCGGACACATCCGGTCGGCCTAGAGCGGCTCTGGGAGCTCTCTAGACTCAACCAGATGCTGCGTCTCCTATGTCCAGTCTAGAGTGACCGAACGCGTCCGGTCGGCCCTAGGAGCTTACTGGACTCGATCAGATGCTGCGGCTCAGCGTCCGGTCATTTCGAACAGCGCGTCCGATGTGACATGTCAGAGACAGTCATTGGAGGCATTAGCTAGTTTGAATAGGACACGTGGCGGGTTAGCTACAATAGGACATAGGCGATTGGACACGTCTGGTCACCACTGGACGTGTCCGGTGCAAACGACTTGTGCGTCCGGTCATCCCGAAATTTGCCCAGTGAAGGGGTAACGGCTAGTTTAGCCCATGGGGCTATAAATAGAAGGTGGTCTCGGCCATGGCTGGTGTTGAGCACCTTGGGGGACTTTGTGTCCATGCTTGAGAGTGCTTAGGAGCCCTCCATCTCACATATGCTTGATAGTGATCATTCGATTGTGTAAGAGAGCGATTCTAGTGCGATTGCATCATGAGGTTACATTGATTGGCACTAGGTGATCGAGTTGCAAGCCAGTGGTGCTTGTTACTCTTGGAGGTTTCCACCTCCTAGATAGCTTAGTGGTGGTCTCCGTCGAAGCCCGCAAGAAGCTTGTACGGTGCTCAGGAGAAGAGCTTTGTGAGGGGCATTGTGCTCACCCTGCGGGAGCGGGGAAGAGCAACTCTAGTAAAGCATGTCATTGAGCTACCCTCACTTTTAGGGTAGGTTCTTGCGGTGCACGATGTGTAGGCTTGGCGGGTGATGCCAATTAGCCGCCGAACCACCAAGTGAGCGATCGACACAATGGGGACTAGCGTGATGGCAACCACGTGAACCTTGGGAGAAAAATCACCGTGTCAACTTTGTTCTTCCCATTGGTTTGCAATCCCCATACACAAGCTTGTGATTACTTTCATATACATTGTGCTTGTGTAGTTGCTCTTGTAACTAGTTAGCTTGTGTAGCTCACTAGTTATCTTCTTGCTTGTGTAGCATAGAAGTAGCTCCCTTGCATGGCTAATTTGGTTTGTGTAACCTTGTTTGTCACATTGCTTTGTTTGTGTAGCTAAGCATTTGTGCTCTCTAATTTGGCATTGGTTGCCTTGTTATTGAGCATTGCTAGTGAGCTGAGGTGGCTTTGTGTTTTTGCTTACTAGCATGTGTAGGAGCTCCCTTGTTGCTTGAAGTACTAGCGGCATAGGTTTGTGTGACCTTGCTTCTAGAATTGGTTAGGTGAGCTCTAGCTAGCCCGGCACCTTTGTTGCCTAATTAGGATCTTTATAAGGTGTTTGTAAACTTAGATAGAGGGGTGCAGTCTTCGCTAGACCGATAGTTTTAATTCCGCACTTGTTTCGGTAAGCCGGTGCGATTATGTTTTAGAAATGACTATTCACCCCCCTCTAGTCGCCATCTCGACCTTACACCCCCTGACCTCTGCTCTGCCTTATCATGGTGAGGCCACTTCAAGCCCGCCCCCTTCTCCTAGGCAGAGGGGCTCACTCCCCTTGACTCTTGGGGCGCGGCAGCAGAGCCGCCCGCCTCTGTCGGCATCTCAGGCACGGCGGCAGAACTGCCCACCCCTATTGATTCCTGAGGGAGGCCAGTGGTACGTCCTGCCTCCGCTAGCTCCCCAGATGTACTGTCCCCTCCATGGAATTGAAAGGGTCCTGACTCCTGCAAGGGCGAACCACTACCTGTCAGCGCATCTTCATTCTCTAGGATGCCCCACTCGACATCGTTGGCTACCTCGTCGTCGTCGCCATCATCATCGTCGTCGTCGCTGTCGGTATCCTCCCCCTGTTCCCACGCTTGCAACTGTCGCTGCCTTTTCCTCCTCTTGTCCTCCTTCACCTTCCTCAGCCGCTCGTCCTTGGTTCGATTCGCTGCCCTCACAGATGAATCCCTCAGCAATGGAGTTAGGTGATCCGTAAAGATGAGGTCCCTTGGCTGGTCCCGTCCCCCTCAAAGTTAGTATCAAGAGGTCAGGAAATCAACTGAAGAAAAGACACAGAAAGGGGAAACTTACAAAGACGATGTGACCTGGCTTCGGCCGCATCGGAGGATGCTCCAGCATTAGATAAAAGAAGTCAAGGGGGGTGCCCGTGTCATCCCACGAAGGCTCCATCGCCTCCTTGATGCGTTGCACGATCTCAGAGTTGGAGAGCACCTAGTCGGCAAGCGCCATTCCATCGAACGATGCCTTAGGTGCCATCGGTACAGCGGGAGCGCGCGCATCATCAATGGCACCACCCTCCTTGCATAGTAGGCCCTGATGATGCATGACCCCTTTAGGTCGCTCTCCTTCAAGATGTGGATGGTGGTGATGTGATCCCGGATCTTCTTCTTGTCCTTCTCCGGGATGCCCCACTTCCTCCATGACTCTGAGGCCTCCTCGATCAGGCGCCCAGTGAACTCTGGCATGGCGGCGGCGACATCGTTCTTGAGGTAGAACCACTACGAGTGCCACCCCTTGTTGGATGTCGATAGCCGCATCGGCGGGTACTCGCCGATCCAATTGTTCCGGAGCTGGACGCCGGCACACCCCATCGGGCATGTGCAACTCCTGCCTGCCACTTTTCTCCCTCTTCTTCTAGAGGGTGATGGTGAAGAAGTACCTCTAGAGATCGAAGTGGGGGCCGATCCCTAGGAATCCCTTGCACAGGGCGATGAACACTGCCCTGTGCTGGATCCCATTGGGATTGAGGTGTTGTAACTCGATCTTGTAGTAATACAGCAGCCCCTGAAGAAATCTGTGGGTGGGGGTAGCAAACCTGCACTCATGGAAGTGTGCAAACGACACCACGTAGTCGTTGGGCAGCGACGACAGATCCTCCTCGCTAGGCAGCAGCCACTCCTCGGCCGAGGTCTATGAGCGGAGAAGGCCACGACGGATGAGGCACTCCATGCGTTGGAAGGTGATGTCAAAGCGGCACCATGGATCCATTAGAAGATGGGGGAGGGTGGATGTGAGCTTGACGGCGATGGGGACGCGGATGTAGGAAGCCTAGGCGATTGGCAGTGGTGGTTGCAGATGCGAAGGCAAGAAGGCAAGGTATAAAACTCGAGGAGGGGGGTGAACCCTTTGGTTTTATAGGGGCGACGAGCGCGAGGAAACCAACTGCCTGCCTAGATCTCTGCACCTGCCACGATCTACCACAACATGACACCACGGGATATGCGCACACAATCTCTATCCGTTCCCTCATAAAACTCACCGGACGTTTCGCCTCTCTGGACGGGTCACGACTCATCGCAAGTGTGGGGAATACGGATCTAAAAACACCTCTATGGCCTGTCTGGGACCAGGAGCTCAAAAGTTGGCCCATCAACGGGTTCGACAACCGCTCTGGGCACCTTCAAGGTGAGGAAGTAGAAAGGGTTGGGTCCGCTAGCCACCAGCACCCAGGCGCACAAGCGCTGTGGGCATCCTGGCCCACATTCGAGGCTCGACCGGATACGATCCATTGTTTTCCCTAAGGAAGGCAGAGAGCCCCCAGGACCGGTCGAACGGACCCAAGAACTATATGGATTGACTGCTAAGAATCTAGAGTCAGTCACCAGCTGGCCCTAGCCAGATCCCCATGAACGGGATACTGGGGCCCCAATCAGGAAAGACCTTTCCAAACCACCAAATCTCATGGCCACACCCGCGAAGGGTCCGGCCTTGATGAAAGGAAACCACCGTTCCCAGGCTACGCCATGGGATTCAAAAGAAGGCTAAAGCCCTCAGAGTCCTCCCATTCAAAAAAGCCTCAGAAGGAGTATTCTACTCCACCGAAAGCTCAGGGGCTACTGTCGGAGACCAATACTAGGGTACGCGAAGAGGAGGGGCTAATGGTCGTTATACGTTAATCCATACATGCAGTCAAAGGTGCGCCTACAGCTCCAACTGACACAGAGGGCATGGGTTCTGCCTTGCCCGACCTCTGGACACAGGCTCCGCCTTGCCCGACCCCAAGGTCGTGCGATTCGCCTCGCCCAACCTCTGGGGGCGGGCTCCGCCCCGCCAGACACCGAGGCCACGGGCTCTGCCTTGCCTAACCCCAAAGGGCCGGCTTCACCTCGCCCGACCCTCAAGGGTGGGCTCGGGCTCGCCCGATGTCCGAGGACGGGCTCTGCCTCGCCCGACACTAAGGCCATAGGCTTCGCCTCGCCCGACCCCTAAGGGCGGGATCCACCTCGCCCGACCCCCGAGGGTGGGCTCAGCCTCGCTCGACATCTAAGGGCGGGCTTCGCCTCGCCCGATCCCTCGGACATAGCTCCTAACGGAAGCTCACGCTGCCGCCAACCACTATGGGCCATAAAGTACAACCCAAGATCAAACTTCTGGCATCATGCAGGGAGCGGTCACGTCTCAACATGACCCATCCCCACGACATGTCATTCTAGGAAACTCACATCATCCACAGTGACAGACGCGTGGTCACTATGCTGCCTACTCCATGTATGGCCACTGATCAACACGCTGGTTCGCCACGCCGCCCGCTGGGGTGGAATGGGACATCATGACCCGCTGACAATGCCAGGGCATGGCATCATTGACGGACAGGTGCCAGGCGTGGAGCTGTCCCTATCACCACCTGTCATGTCAGCGGGACCCACACAAAGGAAAGGAGAGGCCCAGCGACCCTGAAGGACTTCCTCTCCCTCTCGTTCTCCTCTTTTCTCCCGTTGTAACCCGTGCTTTCCCTTGGCCTATAAAAGAGAAAGCAGGGCGTCCCACTAAGGGGCATTGCATCGTACCACATCAGATAAAAACCACTAGCATCGAGCCTCGAACATATAGCCGAGCAGCGACCGAGCTCTCGACACCCATTCATTCTTTCCACCAGAGATTTGGAACCTGTCCCTCTCTCACCTGTTTGTAACCCCTACTACGAACTTTTTAGTTCTAGAAACACGAGCAGCAGCAACGAACTGGACGTAGGGACATTCCACCCAAACCAGTATAAATCTCGTGTCCTCTTAACACACCATCCGAGCCAGATACGTAATATTAGAAATTTACTTGTTGGTGTTTACTCGAAACCCTGACACAAATCTAGTAGAAGGGGGATTAACTGAGCTCCAATATGCCAATGACACAATTCTTTTCTTGGAGTATGATGACACAACAATTAGAAATCTAAAATTTCTGTTGTATTGCTTTGAGTGGATGATTGGTTTCCTGTTGTTCGTTTGGTTAAGTACGCCCTGTTGCTTCCCTTGCAAGCTGTGTTTCTTTTTTGTAAACTTGAACATTGTGCTTTCTATAAAAGCCAGGTTTTCCCTCTGTCAAAAAAATAATTTTACAATATAGGGGCCAAACATTAATGGAGGTGGGCACACCTAGTGACAACCTCCGTAAATGGTCAAGGGGACTCCAGAAAAATGGTTGCCGCTGAAAATTATTTAGGGAGGCGTGCGTACTAGATGACTGCCTTAGTAAATCATCGATTAACAGAGGCGGTCTTCTTAGGACACCCGTCATCGTAAATCGATTTTAAGAGATGTGCACCTTAAGATGTCCGTTTCCAAAAATTGCTATTAACAGAGACAGTCATTCTAAACGTCCGTCTCCGTAAATTGATTTATGAATATGGACGTCTTAAGATGCTCGACTCTATAAATTGTTGCAATAAAAAATAATTCATAATTTTTTCATATAAACTCGGATGAAGACAAATTTTATATCAAAATTGTAGCTCTGGACGTGATTCTACAACCTTGTGCTTTAAAAGTTTTTTATTTGAAACTGTTTAGAGTTCCAAAAAATGTTCTATGTTCACATATTTTGAAATTTCAAGCTTCAAATTTAAATCAATTTCGGAAGTTGACATGATCTATACCAAAGTTGTATGTATCAATAAAATCTACAACTTTGTAGTTGAATTTTTTTTATTTAAAGTCGTTTAGAGTCCAAATATGTGGCCTAAGTTAATTTTGAAATTCAAAATTTAGAATTTCTAAACGACGTTCACATGATTTATATCAAAGTTATAGTGGCTGTCCTGACCTACATGTTTGCTATTGATAAATTTTTTATTTTTGAGATTCAAAATTTTGAATTTTTCAAAGAATCTCGAATGGAGAGACATCCTATGCCACAGTTGTAGTGCTTGACAAGGTTTCTAACTTTGTAGTAAACATTTTTATTTGAGTTCATCTAGTAGCCGAAATATTCAATATAAGATTACAAAATGTTGATATAAAAAAAATAATGCGCTAGTGCTAAACAACAGGCCACGAGTTCGATTAACTGGACGCCATTAACGAAAGCTGGCGTGTTTAGGTGTCTGCCTCCGTAAATGGGATTAACGGGCGCCCGCCTTCAAAAAGCGCCTCAAAAAGTCTAATTAATAGGGGTGTTTTGCCGAAGGTGGACGTCGCGCCCGTCAAAGCGACAGTCTCCAAAAATGATTTCCGTAGTAGTGGGAGAGTAATGATTTTCCAACTTCGTCCTCACAAAAAAAGAAGTGACCTCCAATCGACCAAGGTTTCAATCATTTGCAATTACCTAGTGTGGTTCTTATTGTGTAAAGCACCTACCCAAGTCCTAATACATTTTGTTGGAAAAAAATTGGTGAGATGGAATGAGAGTTTAGAGTTGGTGGTTTAAAATACACTCCTTCTGTTCTAAATTATAAAAAGTTTTAATGCATATCTTTGGTTATCAACTTGATACTATATATAGATACTTAATAAAACAATGTATCTAGGAAAATTGAAATGACTAGCGCTCGGACGTCAGGACACCCACGCCTGTAAGTCATTTCCCGCGCCATTTCGCGCGCCCACGCAGGTTCCGCATCGGCCCGAGCATCACCAGCATCAAGAAAGAGGGGGAGGAGCGGTGGATGCCCAGCCGGCGCCGAGGAAGAGACACCGATGCAAGGCAACAAAAAAGCAAGGAGAGAGATGCAACATTCGATCTACTTTTGAAACATTCAGATGCAACACTTGCAATATACGCCTGAAGGCAGATGAAATACTTGAAACATGCTTATGAAACACTTGCTGCAACACTAAATCTACTTTCGAAACATCCAGATGAAACACTTGCAACATACGTATGAAAATAGCTGAAACACTTGGAACATGTGTCTGAAACACTTGCAAAAACATATGCAACATCCATATAAAATACTTGCAAACATATATACATTTGGAAAAATAGATGAGACATTCGGATCATACACTTGAAACATATATGTATAGCCATCGCAACATGTGCAACATCTCGATTTACTTTTGCAACATTAAAATGAAACACTTGCAACATCTAGATAAAACATCTGAAACACTTAAAACATACACTTGCAACATGGGCTTTCAACGCAATGTCATCGTGTTGCTTGGACGAATGGAGGCTTGTGGTTGTGGAGCTCGATGTCGGCGCGGAGGTCGACGACAGCACAAGGAGCTCATCCTGCGGCAGTGGCACGGGCAATTCAAAGATGGGACGGCTTCACAAGAAGCTCATCGGCTCAGTGGAGGCGGCCGCGGCTCGCCAGATCGGTGGTGGCGGTCGCGACGAGCGGGCAACGTAGTGGAGGGCGGCCGTGGTGAGCACAGCCGCGTGCGAGAAGGCATCGTGGTGGGGACAGCCGCGCGCTAGCAGGCAGCGCGGTGGAGGCGGCCGCGTGCGACCGGGTAGCGCCGTGGAGGCGGACAAGAGCGAGAGAGGGCACGGTGGAGAATTTTATTTTTTTTGGCAATGTGTGGACGAGAGGGAGCCAAGATGCGATAGCGAGTGGGAGAGATGCATCCGTCCGCACGGACACCCGTGTGGAATCATATTATCGTAGAAAAATTAGAGTACTTATGATTTGGAACTAGAGTAACTCTGACCAATTGCTTGTATGGTAATTATCGGGTGGTTCTCGGTTCAATACTTACCTCGCCTAGCTTATATGGTAATTATTGGGTGTATAGTTAGGACATGTTTGGTTCTTGGTTCAATACTTACCAATTGGTTATATGGTAAGAGTTAAATGCACTAGAGGCCCTCATACTTGTAAGCGTGTGTCATATAGGTCCATGAACTTTGAAAATGCATTTCTAAACCCTTAAACTTGTTAAGTGGTGCACGCAGGACCATACCAGTCATGTGGCATCTTTTTGCCGATGTGGCATGCTAGCATGTCATATATTTTTCATTTAACCCCTCATATATATTTTTCTCATAAAAATCGACCATTCATTCTCTCTCATCTCCCATGGCCTCCATGTGCATCCGCTCTCCCGTGGCCTCCATCTGGATGTTGGATGTTGGTGAGCCGCATGGAGCTCGAGGGGAAGGGGCAGGAATGTTGGTGTTGGGCACTACGACAACAGTTGCCGGCTCACGCGGGAACGCAGCGAGGAGAGGCGCCCTGGCATCGAAGGCGTCAGAATGCATGGATGTGTCCACGCCAACACGAGCCCCGCATGGTCCAACGCGAAGCACACGGAAAGCTGCTATAGGTCCACGTCGTGCACCGCCCGGTCGTACCCGCGCTGTAGGAACGACAACTAGATGGTGCAGAATGGTTCAGCCCCGCGGTGAACGCTACGGCCCGTCTAGCACATCGACGATGGCCACCGTGCATGGCCTGTCCCACGACTGTTGCGTCAAGCACTACGTAGAAAACGATTTTTATAAAACGGTTCGATTTTTTTGTAGGGACGGCTGGTGATGGAGCCGCCCCTACAGTGGTGTGCTCGGGTGCCCAGACACCAGCCGCCCCTATAAATGGAACAACAGGGGCGGCTGGTGTTACGAGCCACCTCTACAAATGGGGTCTGATTTGTAGGGGCGGCTCAATCACCAGCCGCCCCTAGTAATGGTATTTGTAGGGGTGGCTGGTGATTGAGCCGCCCCTAAAAATGGCCCCGTATTTATAGCTCCAATTTATACGGGTGGCTCAATCACCAGCCGCCCCTACAAATGCCCCCATATAAAACAAATGCAGCACCTTCTTCCTCCTCGGGTTACTCACTCCAACCCGTGAAAGAAAGGTGGGGAGGCCTTGGACACCTCCCAAAAATTGCTCTACTAAGGGGGGAAGGTTTTGGTCTCAAATCCGTTGGTGGAGAGGTCGTAGAAGGTAAGAAAATGCTATTCCACACTTTTTTTTGAAGTTTTAATGGTTGGTTAGTGAGTAATTAGAGTTTTGATTTTCTCTCTCTTCTATGGTGCTTGAGCTATTTATGAGCAAATTAGACCCAACTTTTAAATGTACTAGGGTAAATTAGGGAGGGGAACAAGATCATACCCTTATTTGGTCCATGTTTCTTGATTTTAGTGAACAATTAGTTAGTTTTATGGATGTTTCATGTGCATGTGATCTAGATTTAGGGTTTGGTTTTTTTATTAATTTCGTTTTTGTAAATTTATGTTTGATAAAATTGGACTAGGGTTGTATGAAAGATATTGGGTAAAGTATAATTATTGCTAATTGTTGTCTTTTAAATTGTTTATTGTAATCAATAAATATGTATTTTAATTATTTATGGATAAATGGGCCATTAATTAATTTTCCTCTACCATGGTGTGTTTGTTTGCTTCATGTAATTATATTAGATTTATATTCATATATATCTGAGGTATATACAATTATTCTCAAATAATTATTACTTTGATTCATTTTTATATATATCTAAATAAGTCGTCCTTTAATGTTTGTTTTGTTGTTGTTGTAAAAGATGGAGTACAGGAACTCTTGGATGTATGGTTCGTTAAGGTTCAAGGCAGGTTTCCGTGAAGAGGTGGATAAATTTATTGAAGCCACAACGAAGCATGCAATGACATTGAAAGAGAATAAGGATACAATTATTTGCCCCTGTAAAGATTGCAAGAACCGTATGGCATGGACAGATGTGACTATCATCAGATCACATTTGATTATGCGAGAATTTGTTGAGGACTACACAGTGTGGATTCATCATGGTGAAATGGTTATTGTTAACGACGAGGATGAGGAGGAATACGACGACGAAACCATAGAATCCCTGTCCCAATATTCAGCAGAGCTTGATGCACGAATGGATTTTGAGTTTGGTAATGAACAAGGTGGTGATGCTGGTGGTTGGGATGGTAACGATGAAGGTGGTGCCAATAATGATGGTGGAGCACGTGTCGGAGATGAAGATGATTTAGAGGACATGATTCGAACCCTTGGACTAGAGATTTTACTAAATAGCCCGAAAGGTCCAGAAAATTTGGAAAGAGTGACAAAAGCATCTAAGGAGACTGTGTATGGTGTTGAAAAGGGCTGTTCGACACATTGGACATTGCTACGTTTCGTGCTTGAGCTGCTCATCTTGAAGGCTAAGTACGGCTGGTCAGACTATAGTTTCAATGATCTATTGCATATCCTGTCATGGGTGCTGCCACAACCAAACTCAGTTCCCGCCAACACATACCAAGCGAAGAAGGTCATAAGTCCATTGATAATGGGGGTTGAAAAAATACATGCATGCCCCAACCACTGTATACTTTTTCATGGCAAAATGTTCAAGTCACTAGATAAATGTCCCTGGTGTGGGGCCAGCCGGTACAAGAATAATGACCTTTACGGTGGGGATGAACCCTCCATGGGGAAAAAGAGGAATAAGAAGGGTACAAAAAAGGTGGTACAAGAATCTCAGCCCCCAGAGGACACTCCATTAGGCAACGATGCAAAGCAGAGAAGAATTCCTACCCTGGTAATGTGGTACCTGCCAGTGACCGACCGCTTGAGACGTATGTTCCTAAACCCTAAAAAAGCCGCACTCATGACATGGTGGGATGATGAGCGCAAGGTGGATGATGATAAGATTGCACACCCAGCTGATTGTAGTCAGTGGCAAAGGTTTGATGAGAAGCACAAAGAATTCAGCGATGACCCAAGGAATGTATGGTTTGGCCTGAGCACCGATGGAATGAATCCCTTCAATGAGAGGATGAGCAACCACAACACATGGCCAGTGATCTTGACCATGTACAACATCCCAACATGGTTGTGTCAGAAGAGAAAGTACCTTCTCCTCACTATTCTTATTTCTGGCCCTAAACAACCAGGCATTAATATAGACGCGTTCCTCGAGCCCTTGATGCAAGAAATGGAGAGGCTATGGAGGCATGGGGAGCAGATGTATGATGTGTTCTGAAAGGAGGACTTCATATGTAGAGCAATAATATTTGTTACTACTAATGATTACCCCGCGCTGTTTGCTTTGTCTGGACAGATCAAAGGGAAGACGGGATGCTTGGTTTGCTTGGATGGTACTACATGGGTGTACCTGGATGCATCCAAGAAGATAGTTTACCTAAGGAACCGGTGCTTCTTAAAGACAAGTCACAAGTACCGCAGCAAATTGTTCTTTAGATTTGATGACAACGCCCCGAAGATTGAACCCCCTCTGGAGAGACGTCATAACAGAGAACATGTGTACAGAATGGTGAAAAACATATGTGTCGTCTATAGAAAGAAGAATCTGGATGGGATGAACAGAGATAGAAGCACACCTCCTGTCGAAGGTGTACCTTTCAAGAAACAATCGATCTTCTTTCAATATCTGCCTTATTGGCCAGACTTGGAGGTCCCCCATGCCATTGATGCTATGCACATGCAAAAGACTGTCTTTGAGAGTCTCATTGCTACCTTGATGGACATAGGCAAGTCAAAGGATGGTCTGAAAGCATGGAAGGACATGGTGTAGCTAAACGTGATGCCACAGCTTCACCTGGTACCTGAGGCTAATGGAAAATACACTCTGCCCACGGCGTGCTTCGACCTAACACCAGACGAGTGTGACAAGGAGGAAGGCCCCGAAGGAAAGGCTGCTGAAGGCGAAGAAGAAGAGGATGATGAGTCAGAAGAGGGATATGAAAGTCCCGAGGATCCTTTTCCACCTGAAGCAAGAAGGAGGCCAACGGAGGAAGATTTGGACAAGGATTTTGACCCGAACGAGGAGGTAGGGAAGAAGCCTTAGCTTGTAAATTTTGCTAAAGCTTTGGCTGTGTTACCTCTGCTAACACTTTGACCTGTCCTATATACATGTCCCTCCTAAAACTCAGAAAAGACGACGTCGACGTCCACGACATCTCACTGGACAAGATAGAGTAGAGGAAAGGAGAGCAGAGGCAACAACCATAGAGATGGATCATGATGCCTCTACTCCACAAACTCAAGACACAACCACGACTACCAAGCCTAAGAGGAAACAAGGGGATAGAAAAGGAAATCTATATCCAGATAAGGCTTGCTATGTGATAATGGAGGTCGAGCCAACAGGGGAGATCCTTGAGCCGAAGGAATTAAGAGGACGATTACGTAATGCGATCGGGGCCCTAGTAAGAGATAAATTGAACCCAGCAATCCCTAACTAGAAAGAGGTACCAGAGAACATAAAGAATGCACTATGGGATAGGCAGCTGAAGGTCAATTTTAGATTTTTGGAGGGTAAGCATGAATTGGTAATAAAATGCTATCAGGATGATGGGAGAGTCATTCCGATGTTGGAGGTCAGAGCTCAACACGAAGTATATCCAAAAGGGGTTAACTCCCTTCAATGAGTTCGGCAAAATAACTCCTAGTCAATGGGAGGAGCTCGTGGCTCAGAAGACTTCACCAGAGGCATTGGAGCTTAGTGCCCGTAACACGAAGCTGGCGAAGAGGAACAAACACCACCATCATCTAGGCCCCGGTGGCTACTATGCCAAGGAAGAGTAGTTTAGGAAGATGGATGAAGAGGCCACAGCTGCTGGGAATATTGATGTGATGAACTTGAAGGTATGCTCAAGGAACTAGAAATATGTGAGGAGTACAGAACCATCCGGCGGTAATCTTAAGTTTGATAAGTTGGAGACCCAAGAGGCGGTATCAAGGATACTAAAATATGCTAAAGACAAAGAGACGGGCTCATTCAATCCTTCCAGAGAGAGGGACGAGCTTAGCCTTGGCTTAGGAAACAAGGAGCACACAGGCCGCACCAGGGGGCTAGGGAAAAGGATGACCTAGAAGCAAGGATTCGAAGAGGATAGGCACATGTACAAGAAACATGGCCGAGACCGAGAGACTAGTCTTGAGCTCCAAGTGAAGGCTCTAGTTGTGAAGGCGCTGGAGGAGCAAGGACTGTCTACGGAGCCACGGATATTAGTGACGCCGCTGGGAGAACTGGCATTAGTTGGCAGCCCTCCAAAAGTTCCTAGCAGCCAAGGTTCCACTGTAGCCACAACCCCAGTCGATCGCATACGGGAACCAACTAGTTGCACCTTGGTGTTTCTCAGTGGCCAGCAGAACACTATGATGGAGGTGGCAATGGGTGTGGCACATCCTCTCGGTGGCTTACACCACAATAATAAGATACCACCGGACTACACTAGGGTCGAGGTGCATATAGTGAAGCCTGAGTTCATGCAGTGGAGCATAGACTATGCAACTCCCGAGGGGCTGGTGTTACTCGGAGATGTTATGGGGCAGTTCATCCTCTAACACAAACGGGACATTATATTGACTGCTTCTTTGCCACCTCCCCCTCTCCCAAATTTGGAGCGAGTTGTTGAGGCCGGGGAGATATTTTCACCGTCTCGTGACCCCCACATTCTTGAGATGCCACATTCTTCCCCGCCTCCTATCGAGCATGTGCCTGATGAGATGCCACAACCTTCTCTAGCTCATACCGAGCAAGTGCATCATGAGGTGCCACAGTCTTCTCAACAAGCACAACCGATACATGAACAACGAGTGCCTCCTGAAGAAGGTGACGCACAAGAAGATGAGGACGTGCCTAAATGGGAACTCTGAAAGAAGATTCCAATCAACATAAGGCCAGTTTATGTTCCAATCAAAGACGTCTCGTCGGTGTCCAAGTGGTATTCCCATGACCAGTTCAAGCCTAAGAACCAAGTTAAAAAAGTCCCATCACGGGGTTCTGAGGAGGCCGTCAGTAGCAAACTCCACCAAATTGCAAAGCAGTATCCAAATGTTGATGCCATCGAATGGTCAAAGGATTGCCCAAAAACATATGAAAGAGGCAAGCCCTTCCTACCAAACTAGGACATCTAGCGCCTACCACTTGGAATGAGAAGGTTCCATGATTGGTACTTGCGTGTTCTCCCAATGAGCATAGATATCATACAAGCATGCTTTCCCACCGGCACATTTGGAAGCCCAGCTGGGAAAATTGTCTTTGACTTCAATGACATGCACACATGCTTTCACCTGGGAGAAATGGAGATGAATCTAGTTCGCACGTGGTGCCTGTAAGTCCTTGTCCTCCCGATATGATATGAATGTAATCTTTGAATTTTGTTGTAACTAACCCACGCCATGATTTGTAGAATGCAAGTGCACATTGTCAAACAAATGCCAAGTGTGAAAGTCGGGTATGTAGACCCTCAAGCTATAGCCCAAACAAATTTTAATTACCCTAAACGGTGGACACTGGATGCCAAAGAGCTAGCAGCTACAAAGACTCTTTAGGAGAAAGAGCGCATCCGTAGTGCGAAGCTAAGGGAAGAGTCCCTTAAGGTTGCAGCATACATTGCCTTAGCTTTCAAAAATCTCCAACACCACTCTACTATATGGCTACCATACAACTTTGAGTAAGCTCAACTCTATACTTAAAGCTTTGTTCGATATATTTTATTCGATGCAAAAGGGCTTATCTAGTTCTATGATTAAATCTATGCAACAACCACTGGATTTGTATAGCCGTCGATGTCGGGAGGAGCATGGCATGGGTCTTTGATTCATTAGATAAGGACACGGTGACATACAAAGACTTCATATCGATTCTCAAGACGTATACATATCGACAATCCTCATTAGCTTATATGTTTGTATACATACTTGTAACGTTCACTTTTGGATACTAACAAGTTGTATTTGCTAAAATAATTCGAACATGCCATTTAGGTTCTATGTCACTAATCATCATGGAAGGCATGATCCAGCAAGGAAGGAAAAGCTGGCTATAAAAACACTATGTGCGGTAAGTGTAACTTACTTCTTCAGTACTCCATTACATGGCTATCAAAAGCATTCCTTAACATTTTCATATGCAAAACACACAGTGCCCCAAGCAGAAGCCTGGGAGTGTACATTGTGGATACTATATATGTTCTATAATGGGTAACACCGGTGCCTACAGGAGACACCCCTTAAGGGTAAGTTTGAACCTCTTCACCCGTAGTATAAAAACTTCATAAATGGTATGAAATACTAAACCGAAACTTGTTTTCTTGTAGTGGAGAGAAGAGAAAGGAATGAAAAGAGACCCATACAAGGATGACCAACTCTTAGAGCTCATCGACGACCTTTGCAACTTCATATTGGACCAGATTGTACACGTCAGAGGTGCCTACCATGACCGAGAGTCTGAGTTAGGTACAAATCCTTAGTACCAACACCTTTGTGAGACTGAAAGGCTAGCTCTAGGACGTTGATAACAATGTGTATGGAATTTGTATATTTAATGATGGATTGTATATATTCTTGTGAATTGGACTTGTAATTGTAGTTTATAGAATACTCTTATGCTTGTAGTCGCGGTCGCGGGGTGTTCGACGATGCGAACGCTGGTCACGGGGCATTCGGTAACGCGAACGCGGTTCGGAACGTTGGTCGCGGGGCGGTCGGCAACGCGAACGCGGTTCAGAACGTTGGTCGTGGGACGTTCGGCAACGCGATTTTGAATTATAAATTTGATTTTTTTGGGTGGAAAAACGTACTGTAGGGGCAGTTCTATATTGAACCGCCCCTACAAATACCTGTTTGTAGGGGCGGCTGGTGTTTCCAGCCGCCCCTACAAATCGATTTGTAGGGGCGGCTGGTAATACGAGCCGCCCCTACAAATCGATTTGTAAGGGCGGCTGGAAATACAAGCCGCCCCTACAAATTGATTTGTAGGGGCGGCCTGGGAACCGCCCCTACAAATGCATGATTTGTAGAGACCCTTGCGTAGGGGCGGCTGGGCAAACCGCCCCTACAAATGGTCTACAACCGCCCCTAGAAATGCTTTTTGACGTAGTGGAGCAACGGCCCGGCATCAATCGACTTCGCAACCACAACGCTAGCCTGTGAGCGCGCCTGGGAGGTGGACTTCAAAATCCATCGCGACCGCCACGCCGCCCAGTCCGTGGCATTCCTCCGGTCGTAGGGCTTCGACTTTGACGCAGCGCGCGAGTGGCGTCGACTCGACGGTGTTCGGGGCGAAACTCGCCAATGCCGGGGACGTCGAGCTGACGTGATTGACGAGCGGCGCTGCGCGGGGCCGGGGACGTCGAGCTAACGCGCCTACGACATCGTCAGTACGCTCGGCGACGGAGATGAGGCAGTGGTTCGTCGCGCGCGGACCTGTGTTGCATCGGAAGCATCGCCGCCAACCTTGGCGTGGCAAGCCACGGCGGGCGTGGCAAGCCCCGCCGTGGATCCGCCGTGGCTTGCCGGCCCCAAGAGCCGCCAACCTCGGCATGGTGAGCCCCGCCCTGGACCTACCATGGCTTGTCGTGCGCCACTGCTGCTACTCGTGTCCCCTGCTTGCTGATGTGCGTGCCATCGGGCAGCATGTCGTCCGAGGCGCACCTCTGCGAGTCGAGCGTCGTCTGCGGTACAGCCGCATCGACTCGGTGAGCGCGGCGTGCACATAGTGCATGCCGGCCAGCGCGTCGAAGCCGAGCAGCTCGCCGGGGCATGTGCTCGTGGACTCCCTTGACGTGCACCTTGGTGGTGATGCTCCACGAGCCGAAGCAGGGGAAGCCGCTGATTGTGTGCCGCAAGCCGAGCAGCCGGAGCTCCATCGCGAAGGCCGCGGCGTCCGCGAGAAAGGAGGAAGAGAGGGGGGACGAGATGAAATTTGTGGCTGTGATGATCAAGGACGAGGCGTGGGGAGTGAGGACGAAGAAGAACCACGGTGGCAAGAAGTCGGCGGGTCCTGCCGGAATCTGGCGAAGCCGGCGGATGATGCGGACGCGGACGGACCAAGAAAGGAAGGGTCTATTTTTAATAAGAAAAATAAATATGAGGAGTTAAATGAAAAATACATGCCACATCAGCGGGTCATCTCAACAAAAAAAAAATGCCATATGGCTGGTATGGACCTACAGTGCACCACTTAACAAGTTTAAGGGTTCAAAAGTGCATTTTCAAAGTTCATATATTTTTCTCTAGGCCTGTTCGCTTGAACTTATCAGCCAGCTTATCAGCTAGAATCTACCGTGTTTTTCTCTCACAACAAAACAGCTTCGACCGGCTTATCAGCCGGCTTTAATATCAGCGAACAGGGCGTTATATGACACGCGCTTACAAGTTTACGGGGCGTAGGTGCATTTAACTCTATGGTAATTATTGGGTGCATAGTGGTTGATTTGCCGTAACATAAGCAAGCTGACTAGGTGAGTCCGCTCGCGAAACTAAACGTTACCTTATTTTTCTTAGATGGATTGAGCTAGTTACCTTTCAAAATAGCCTTGCTAACTAAACGTTACCTTATTTTTCTTACATGGATTGTGCTAGTTATCTTTTTCAAAATGAAAAACGTGCATCTTTCTGAGCTTATATATCTATATCTATACCTAATAATAATAAAGAGGCAAAATTTCAGCCTATTTTTTTGTCCATCTATTTTTTTGTCTGTCTTCCTCTAACTATCAGATAATGAAGAGTTTTTATCCGTCCAGACTTATATATAATGGGTGCTCATACGTATATATCCTAATCCAAATAGAGTCCTTTATATGAGTAGCGAATAGGAATCCTAATAAATAGGAAAGAATATCTCTCGTTCTATTCTCTTCTATCTTTATTTTCTTTCCTGTTTCTTTCCAAAAACGTTCGGACTTTTCGGTTTTTTTTCCCTTAGCGACTATCCGTCACGTACAAGACGTGAGGCTTTTCTTGTTTCCATATATTTTGTGGATTTTTTTAATTCCAGTTAGAGTCTTTTTCCTGTTTTGATGTACTTTTTATTTCTATTTTTCAAGTTACGTCTTTTTTTCAGCTTGGTTTAGAGTCTTGTTTTGATGTCTTTTTTATTTATGTTTTTTTCCAGTTTCGTTTGGAGACCCTGGGCCATAAAATTTGTTTCGTTCAAAGTTCTTTTTCTGTTTTGATGTCTTTTTTATTTCTGTTTTTCTCAAGTCCAGTCCATCGGCGATGAACTTTTTTTTAATATTACAGTGCCAAAACTTTGGCCACCAAAATTTTCTATTTTGCCTCCCGCTTTAATCCTCCGCTCCGTTGTGATGATATACCAAGGGCCTCATCTCTAACATGGACTCCCATATATATGAATCTAATAGGACAAATGGAATACAATACAACGACTCAATAAATTGAATATAAATTGGGTTAAATTGGACACCAATTGTCGGTGCTTCGAGTAAACACCAACGAGTAAATTTGTGTTATTACGCGTCTGGCCCGGATTGTGTGCTAAAAAGACACAAGGTTTATACTAGTTAGGGCAGAATGTCCCTACGTCCAGTTCGTGGCTGCTGCTCGTGTTATTTGCACTAAAAAGTTCGTAGTAGGGTTTACAAATGGGTGAGAGGGAAAGATCCCAAGTCTTTGATGGAAAGGTCGAATGATTGCTGAGAGCTTGGTCGCTGCTCAGCTATGTGTGATGTGATGCGTGGTGTGTTCAATCTATCGGTCCCCTTAGTGGGGTGTCTTGCCTTCCTTTTATAGACCAAGGGGAAGCAGGGATTACAGATGGGAGAAAGAAGAAAAACTAGAGGCAAAGGAGGTCCTACCGAGATGCCGGGTCTTCTTTTTTCTCTAAGAGAGCCCCGCTGACACGACAGACGGTGCCAGGGATAGCTCCATGCTGGGTGCATGTCCGCTGATCCTGATAGGGACGAGCTGGGCGTCTGTCCACTGATGATGCCATGTTCTAGCTTTGTCAGTAAGTGGTCACGTCCCATTCCGCTCCCGTGGTCGGCGCGACGGACCAGGGTGCTGATTTGTGGCCCTACGGGGAGCAGGCAGCGCAGTGACTGCACGTCCATTACTGTAGATGATGCGAGTTTCCTCCTGGACCGTAGTGGTTGTCATATGCTTCTGTCAGGATCCACGCCCGAGGGAAAATGGTGGCGCCCTCAACACTGTAAGACAAATGTCTGCGCCTACAACACTGTTCGGGCTCTGACATGCCTGGAAGGGCTTAAAGTGTCTGTCTTGTCATATCCTGACGGTACCTTCCTGCAGGCGTGCAGGGTATGGTCCTTAGTATTGTGGTTGACTTGAGTGCCCTGCCTTATCTGCGCGCGTAGTAATGAAGGAGCAGCGTGTAGACGTCGGGCGAGGCAGACCCAGCCCCCGGACATCGGGCGAGGCGGAGCCAGCCCCCGAACATCGGGCGAGGCAAAGCTAACCCTCAGGGGTCGGGCGAGGCGGAGCCTGCCCTCAGACGTCGGGCGAGGCAGAGCCAGCCCCCAGACGTCGGGCAAGGCGGGGCTAGTCCCTAGACGTCGGGCGTGGCGGAGCCAGCCCTCAGACGTCAGGCGAGGCAGAGCCGGCCCTCGAGGGTCGAGCGAGACGGAGTTTGCCCTTAGACATTAGGCGAGGCAGAGCCAGTCCTCAGGAGTCAGCTTGAGGCGGAGCCCATGGTCTCGGTGGACGGATGAGGAGTGACCCGGCAAGCGGTGTAGTCATGCTTTTGATCACGCGGATGAATCAACATTGACGGTCATTAGCTCCTCCTCTTTGGGTACCCTAATATTGGACCCCGACAGTAGCCCCCGGGCAATTCGAGTAGAATTGCCTTATGGATTTGAAAGGATCTAACAATGCCTAGAGGGGAGTGAATAGGCGTATCTAAAAATTTACTGCAAATCCTAAGTTCAAATCTGTCAGTCAATGTCGAAAGTCCTGGCGTTTGGGTCGGAACTCCCGACGTTGTCAGAAGTTCCAGCGCAAACATCAGCAGTTTCGACGCCTATGTGAACTACAAAAGTAGTGCCAAATTTAACTTTGTAGATAAATAATCTTACAACCTCACTTCCTAGTGGTTTGGTGAAGATGTTGGGTCACTCCCTTGACGCCGTAATGCTTCCAAACCATAGATCGAGTCCAAACCCTAAAATGTAAGTTTGGGAGAGAAAGAGACAAACAAATACAAGTAATCTCTAGCAATCACAACAACAACAACAACAAGCACATGGGACACAAGGATTTATCCCGAGGTTCGGCAACCCCATAAAGGAGCTCCTACGTCCTCGTTGCTGAGGTGACCATCAGGGTTGGAGTCTCTTCCACCTCCTTGCCTCTCTCAAATCAACCACAAAGGTCACTTGAGCTTTCCACTAAGAAATAAAAGGGTAATACAAACTTCCCAAGGCTCTTCCACAAGATGGAAGCTCTTGGGCAACGCCTAGCCAGCTAGGAGCAAAGCCCCAAGAGTAATAGACGCAAAATCAACCGGCTTGATGAAGAAATCAAGTGCTCAAGCTTGCCAAGGTGATGCTCTCACTTAATCCACTCTCCTTTCACTCAAAACCCTAAGGGAATCGAAGATTAGAGCAAAGAGGGAAGGAGAGGGGTGCTTTAGTTGCTTGGGAGCTATTGAGCATGAAGTGGGTTAGCTGTAAATGAGTCCGTACTAGTTAGAAGTGAAGAGAGGGGTATTTATACTCCAAGTGAAAATCTAACCGTTCAGATCTACGTCGAAAGTTCTGAGGCAGATCTCGAGACTTCCGACGTTAACAGAAAACACTGTTCACAAAGGGTCAGAAGTCCATGCGTGTAAGTCAATGTCGAAACTCCCGACAAACATCGGGACTTCCGACGGTCGGAACTTCCGACATACGTCAGGACTTCCGACGTGCGTAGTAAATCAAACCAGTAAAGCTCTATGTGTCGGGACTACCGACAAGCTATGGGACTTTCGACGGTCGGAAGTTCTAACGTACGTCGGGACTTCTGATGAGCGTAGATAGCCAGCCAGTCAGAACCACCGATGCTGGGACTCCCGGCTTGGGTCGGGACTTTCGACTATCGAAAGTTCTGACTCACGTCAAGACTTCCGACGTCCACAGTCACCGCGCAGGCTAAGTGACTGGGAGTCAGAACTTCCGGCAAGAGTCGTGACTTCCAACTGTCGGGAGTTCTAGCTTACGTCGGGACTTCCGACACCGATAGTCACAGAAAAATAATCTACGTGCTCGTGAAGTGCTAGACTGTCTCTCTTTTGATTTTATTTTAATGCTTGAGCACTATATCTTCCTCAGACTAACTAAATTTGCATCCCTCTTTATAGTGCGGCGGGTCCTAAACTCAAAAACAAAATTAAAACCTTTGGAGAGCGTTTTGAGTTCGTCCGCCTTTACAACTTCAAGAATTGAGGGATACCATTTCATCTTTATCAACTCTTTGAATCTTTCATGGGACTAATAGCTGTGACATATCTCATTAAGATCACATTAGTCCCTAATTTGGATGTCATCAATACACCAAAACCCACATAGGGGGCAAATGCACTTTCAATCTCCCCCTTTTTGGTAATTGATGACAACCAACTTAGGCTTTTATAAGAATAAAAGAATTTAAAGCTTTTGAACCCCAAAATTTATGAAGAGCTCCCCCTTGATGTATGCATGAATTTCAATTTCAATTAGCATCATCTATACTTGATTTGCATACATCAAGACAAAAGCTCCCCCTAAATTTTGCAATCCGTGGGGTGCAACAATTGTGTGTGAACAAATAGATATGTGTGAAAAGAAATGCAATATAACATGTTATTTCACACAACAAGTAAAAGAGAATCTGATGGCCAAGATTTCAAAATATTATTTGAAGCAACACATGGCCATCCAAAATACATTCACCATCATAAGTAGAAACTAGTATGAGCTAATAAGATAATTAAATAACCATAGCTTGTCCTACAATCATTCATCACAAACACATATAAATAGTTGTCCATCACAAGCTTGCCACCACACGACAAGGTTCATACACGCTAAGGGTTTTAAAGTTCCAAAACAAAAAGACCAACTAACTTATTACAAGAGAAATCAAAGGCTAACACTCCCCCTTTGTCAACAAGTGCCAAAAGGGGTAGGCCGCATGAAAAACCAGCTACTCATCCTCGTAGTCATCATCCTCATCTTGGTCACCGTCCTCACCACCATCATCGTCCTCATCATCATCGTCCTCAATGTATTCCTCATCTTCTTCTGTTGCCTTGCCCTTGCCATGAGGGCGAGAAGTCACATCAGCTTCATATGCCGCACATGCCTCATCATATAGAGCCAACGGATCACAGGGAGGCACAAATAGCGGTAGAGGAGAAGACACAATCCCTACGTGCTATTCCAACCGGTAGAGGCGCTCTTGCATATCATGCTCACGTTGAGCACTAGCACAGCACTGTCCAAACATATATGTCATTAGGAACTTGAACTTGTTGGGCTTCTTTTCAGAGGAGGACAAAGAGAGGGGCTCGACACTAGAAGAGCGAGTAGTAGCAGCAGGTGGTGAAGCCCCACGGTGAGAGCGAGAACCCAAAACACCTTTCCTTTTTGCTCTGGCTGCATCACCTTTCTCCCTTAGTTCTCTAGCAGCAATGATGGAGGTCTTGTTGGATATCTTGAGGAGCTTTTGCTGAGTGTCATAGGGAAAACAGATGCCGGATACTTGCTCAATGACATGCATAATGTATGGTGCATAGGGAAGATGCTTCACCAGATCCTCAGTAGCATCATGTATCTTGTTCTAAATATATCTTCTGATGGAAAATTTCTAAAACTCATCTCCAAATTGCTGAAGCACTTTCTGTGAATCATCACGAAGGAAGGTGGAGTCACCTACCTTCGGATACAAGATCTGTCTTAGAATGTTATTAAGGACATAGAAATAGGGCTTCAAATATGCTATCTGTCCATCAGCTATGTATCCATCGAGATACATATGTTGGTACTCCTCCAAAGCAACATCCTCATACTCAGTCAACTCAGCTGCAGTGCGGTCGCTGTTACTCAAACCAAGAAGGCGAGAGAAAGTGATGAAGTCCACCTTATAATGCTTGCCTTCAGTGGTCCAATGAATAATGTCAACAGCACCGGTAGGGTCTCTCTCATGATGATAGGAAGCATAAAATTGATAGATTAGCTCGTTGTTCCAATGCTTCCTAAACTCTAGCAGGTAGGAGAGCCCCATTGAGTGTATATCCCAGACCATCTGCTCTAGCTTGGGTTCCTTGTACTTACCAAGAGAGTATGCATCAATGCACTTCATCTGAAGGACCGGTGGCTCCCTTTTCTTCAAGAACTTCTGATATAGAATGGAATCATAAAAATCATAATGGAATGGGTGTCAGAAATAATACTCAAGTCATAGATCCTTCTCATCCTCAGCATAAAGGTTCCTTCCCCTCATTGACCTGATGTCCTTAACCCGGTGATGATAGTCCACTGGTAGAGGAGGAGTCCAACCACCAGCCAGATTGGGAGCCATGGCGGGCTCCCGCATGATCGGCGACACACCCGTGAAGTGAACAAGCTGAGAGACGAAGCCCGGTCCGGTAGTCGGGGTGCGAATAGGTGGAGCAGCAATGGTGCGGCCGGGACGCTCAAGAGCTTCCTCTTCTTCATCAACAATCAGCACATCCCCAACAAAGGCCAGGGTAGGAGGAGGAGCGGCAGCCGATGACCCTTGATTGACATGGCGATGGGCAGCATAGGAACCACTAGCACCACCATGCTGGTATGCCGCCTTGGTGTGGCTAGACGGCTTAGGGACGGCGGCACAATCTTGGTTCTTCTTGGACCTCTTATCCTTGTGACGCGAGGGACTGCCACTATCCATGATTGCGAAGAACACGAAGTGGAACTAAGAGACAATGCAACGAGATGCGAATGAACATCGAGAATTGAAGACACATGAATGGAGTGATCACCCTAGGGTCGGACGTCCCGGGTGGAGTCGGTACTTCCGACAGCCAGGAGTTCTGGCCTATCGTCGAGAGTTTCGACGGGCGGAACCTCCGACGGTCGCTAGGACCTCCGACGCACACAGTGACCATCCAATTCATGGGGCTTCAAATCACGACACACATTCATACAAGGAAGATAGAGGAGTAGAGAGGAAGAAGGAAAAGAGTCAAAACGCAAGGTACATTGGAGTTAGGGTTGGGACGCCACAGTAGTACCTTGAATCGAGGACAGAGGAGATGGAGAAAGACGAAATTGTAGTCCACGAACTAATCCACGAGCGTCAGCACCACCACCAATGGAATCTCCACCACCGATCCGAGGAAGAACACCAAGACATGAGTCAGTGGAACAGGGCGGAGAAATCAGAACCTTCGACGGCGCAGGCGTCAAAGCTCCCGGCGCGTGGGCAGGGCGCGAGACAGCGCGAGGAGGAGCATGGAAGGGTGGGGGCAGCATGAGGAAGGGGAGTGGCGATGCGAGAGGGAGGGAAAGGAGAGAATAACCATGTGGAAGGGACGATGCGACGGTCAAAAACCTAGATCTATGTTGGAACTCCTGGCTTACGTCAGGACTTTCGGCGGTCGGGAGTTCCGGCGTACGTTGGGACTTCCGACGTAGGGAAACAGAAAAACACCTCAACCTACACTTACACTACCATGTGGGGCAAAAATATGATGGACACTAACATTTTCACAAGTGACTAGATTTCATTCAACGAACACAAAGCAATAGTCACTTTATGAAAATTGTAAAATAGATTTTGAAAGTGTCACACAATGTTTTCTTAATTCTTTTCTCCTAACTAGATCAAACAAAATGTGTGTGCAAGGGATTAAGCCACGTTACGAGAATCAATGATATTTAGTTCACTCCTCAAAGCACAAAATCTTGACTCGTCTAGGGGCTTTGTGAAGATATCGGCTAATTGCTTTTCAGTGCTCACATGATGAATGGCGATATCTCCTTTGGCTTCGTGGTCTCTCAAAAAATGATGTTAGATGTCTATGTGCTTTGTTCAAGAGTTGTTTATAGGGTTGTTTGCCAACTTAATGGCACTCTCGTTGTCACACAAAAGTGGAATCTTGGTTAACTCACATCCAAAGTCCTTTAATATTTGCTTCATCCAAAGTAGTTGGGCATAGCAAGCGCCGGCCACCACATACTCAGCTTCGGCGGTGGACAAAGCAACAAAATTTTGCTTTTTAGAGCTCCAAGTCACCAAGGATCGACCAATAAATTGGCAAGTCCTGATAGTACTCTTTTGAGTTACTTTGTAACCGGCATAATCCGAGTCGGAATAGCCAAGTAACTCAAAAGTGGATCCCTTAGGATACCACAAGCCAAGATTAGGAGTGTGCACTAAATACCGAAAAATTCTCTTAACAGCCATCAAATGACATTCTTTCGGATTAGCTTGAAATCTTGCACACATGCACACACTAAGCATAATATCGGGCCTAGATGCACAAAGGTAAAGAAGTGATCCAATCATGGAGCGATATACCTTTTGATCGATGTCCTTTCCTCCTTGATCAAGATCAAGATGTCCATTGGTTGGCATGGGTGTCTTGATGGGCTTGGCCTTGTCCAAGTTAAATTTGTTCAACATGTCGTTGGTGTACTTGGTTTGACTTATGAATGTGCCATCCTTGAGTTGCTTGATTTGAAATCCAAGGAAAAATTTCAACTCTCCCATCATGGACATCTTGAACCTATTTGTCATAATCCTACTAAATTCCTCATAAAAAGTCATATTAGTACTACCAAATATTATGTCATCGACATATATTTGGCAAACAAAGATATCATTATTGTGATAGAACCGCCCAATTTATACAAGATCAAGTACAGTTGTCCCCGCTAACACGTTGACACATACATACTTTCACTCATATAAACCCGGTAGTCCACCGAGTGTCACGAAAGAGCTCGGTAAATCAACATCACAATCAAGATCGCGTGATTAAACAAATACACATCACATACGTAGAGTTGCAGCGAAAATAATATTACAAATGAGTTCATAAATAATAGTAAAAGTTTGGGTTTCAAAACCGATTATTGAAAACAACATAGCTTTCAAATGATTACATTAATATAAGTTCCAAATACATTGCTAGCATAAGTGACATCCTCAGACAAAAGCATATAGATGAGAACTAAATATAGAATCACCGAGCCCACCGGCGGTTAGCCATCATCTTTAGCAGGCCGAGAACTTCACCTGCAACATGGTGGGATAAACCCTAAGTACGAGAATGTACTCAGCTAGACTTACCCGTCGAAAACCAAAACAAATGACACCAAGGATCATGCATAGCTTAATTTAGTGGATCTAACTGAAACTTCCTTTTTGGCGGAAAAGCATAGGTAATAATGATTAACTTTTAACCAGAGCTAGTAGTGACTTTAAGCCATTAAGCTGTCATCTATATTAGCACCTGTACAAAGCAATCACTTGATTAAGATGCAAACATTATTAACCATAACAGGTATAGATCGTGGCAACATTATCATCAACATCATCCATTTAACCATATCGTTAAATTAAGTGAATCTACGTTGCCACTGCTCAGTCAAGTTCTCACTATTCGGGAGAGACGGCAATTCAAATTGATTCCTATCTAGCTGGAGGGGTATTCCTAACACAAACCCTGCTTCCCCCATCAGGGTCGCAATCAAGTTACCTTTGGCACAACTCAGGAGTCGCGAGTCCGAATAGATCGGCATTCTCAGAGAACCACTCTACCAAGGGTGATCGGGACTCTAACCCGCCTTGGGCTTACGCTAATGGCTCTCCGCACATTCTTACTACCTCCAGAATGCACGCCACTGCTCGCGTTCCTGGCCTGAGTCGAGCTACTAGGCTTTGCGGTCAGAACGACTGATCCGACCAGCTAAGTGTTAGGCTGTGTTCAACATGACATAAGAACGTACAGCGTATCGGTCCTTAAATGACACAGACAGGGATAGATTCATACCCAAGACCTCCATGCCTTGTTGCTGCACTAATGTCATCCTGTCCGGTCTCTTTTCATTATTAACACATGGTTCTTTTCCACAATAGCAAATATAGCCAACCGTGATCCACCTTATCCTAAAGCTCGCAGGTGACAGGAAATCACCCAACTTCTACCGCACTAAGCATGGCTAAGCATTTAACCCGCACCAAGCACCTTCCTTGAGTTTGGCTCCAACATCACGTCCTTCACGTGGTTCATCTAGCGTACCTAGATGAGATGCAAGATGCAAGTGCATGAATAAAAGAACGGCAATACGAGATGCATCACATAATCTATTATAGAAAGATAGTGAGCATATCATAAAGTGAGCATATCATGAACCTTAGCTTTATCGAAAGCTTATTAAATTATCTAAAACATGTTTATTATCATCACAAGGTGATTCCACCATTAACAAGGTCAATCAAGCACAATTGAGCACCTATGTCTAGACTTGGACAGATTCTGCCATGCAACTTCACAAGCTTATAACTAGAGTTGTACTAATCCAAAAGATATGGAACAAGACAATATGGAAATATTATGAAATTGTCTACAATTCATATTTAATCATCCCAGCATGATTCCCAAGTTAAAAGGGTCAAACAGTCACATTTATCAAATCTGGTCCAGAAATTCCAGAGAACTACAATTTCTGAAGACCAACTTAGAATAGTCATAACTCACAAAATATTTGGCCAAATGACCTGAAACTTTAACACAAGAAGTTTAAGTGAGTTATGTACGACTTTCTTATTATCATCTTAAGATGATTCTAGAGATAACAAGGCCAATTAATCCAATGAATGAATCTCTGTCTAAAACATGGACAAAAACTGATATGCCACTTTAAACAGCTATAAATGGAGTTATACATGTCCAATAAATGTGGTTATAGACTTTTTAGAAATATTAGCAAATTATAAACAACTTTGTCGTAAACACCTAAAGCTAATTCTACTATTAAGAAGGCCCCACAGTAAGAACAAGGAAACCCTCTCTAGGTTTGGGCAGAAACAGCCATAGAGATTTAAGCAAGTATAACTCAAGATCTACTTAACCAAAAATCATGATATTTAGCTTTTTGAAAAGCTTAATAAAAGTACTACAACTCATGTATTTTCATAAAGTCATGATTAATAACTTAACTAAGTCAATTCATTCAAACATACAGGACTATTCAGAATAGGAGCAAAGCAATAAAGGTAATTTGTTATTTTTATAGATCTTAAACTATCAAGCCTAAAATATTTAAATTTTTACCAGACATCAAGAATAACCTTAGTAGCACTCCATAAAAATTTCATAATTATTTGAGCAAAACAACTGCAGTTACGAAAAAGACAAGACATAACTAGTATTAAGAACCTAACTACATAAATCTATTTTTTCAGCAAAATATTTAAACTAAAATATGCCATATTATAGATCTACTGCATAGAAAATGTTGCAGGTATTCCAAAAATTCATCATTACTATTTTACGATTTTTCTACTAATTACTACGAATTTTCAAAGATGATCATCCAAATCTGCCAAAATCAACACTGTATTATCTGAGTCTGTTGAGTGAAGATGAATGTGATAGCTGACTTTGTCTACCCAGCAATTTCGATGCTCATTAGCTAAGGGAATTTTAGAATTTAAGTGGCAACAGGAATCTAGGTTAAGTTGATGCAACCTCTTGGGTAAAACACATGGAAGGCACCAAATGACAAGGCAACATTGGAAAACATTGCCAAGGATGATGGATAGCGAGGCCTAGAGTACAATAACAGTTGCAAGTATTTCCTCAAACTAGGGAAATAGTTCCCTACCATGTATTTTGAGTACAATTCTCCTTCATGGTGCAGTTGCTCAGTACGTTGAGTTGACTTGCACTATATCAAAACTATCTTTGTGGAACAACTTTTGACATTGGGGCTTCATTTCTAATGTCAGTCAATATCTCCAATTCACAATTGGAAATCTATTGTTTGACACCTTTCAAATTACTTCCGATTTGCAAGGGTACAAATTGACTCGTAGAACACCTCGATTGCTTGAACATTGTTGATAGAAGAGGCCAAGAACAAGGTATAAAGGGGTCCAAGGAGTCTTCTTTAGGGCATCTAAAGGATTATCTAGCAACAATTATTGACCGCATTGCATACCTTGGCATCAATTGCAAACATAACTTTCGAATGCAAAGGATGATCGTAGTCACAAAGAAATTACAGATTCTGTACTCTTCAGTTTTCTGTTCATATTTCACAAACTAGTGCTCCATTGTGCATGAATTTTGATAGGAATATAGATCCATGAGTCCCCTAACCGCTCACCAAAATTCAGCTCAAACGGACATTGTTTGACTATCCAAACAGTGCGGCTACCAAAACTGCTCTATTATGTAATTATAGCGTACCGAAATGACAAAACATCTCTTCAAATCCGATGTCTCACTCAACCAATCCTCAAACAAACTTAAGGCATCAACATGTTCTAAGTGAGGAAAGAGTTCACCAAAGTTTGAGGCCATTCCAACCATGTTTGAGTCACTATTCGTTGGCTTGAAGATGTTCGGTTTTGTACCCTAAAATCTGGACAGATTTCTCGTTCTTCTCTTTCTTTGCTTCACACGTTGTGGTGTGTGTTCTATACTCTCGATCTCTTTCTATAGCAGCAGCAGCAGCTCTTTTCTCTGAGGATGTAGACTAAGGTTTTCCATATGTGGTTCTCAGGAAACAACTTAAATCGTTTGATTTAGACACTAACTTGATGATGCACAAGCATTGGACTGGTGGCTATATTTTTGGGACACAAAGCATACTCTATGTGGAGGGACTGTCCTACAGAGATAAGAAACCATTCCTATATATCATTCGGCACTTCATCCAATAGAGTCCAGACACATGTGTTAGTGGCACCTAGGGGCATAAAGATGCTGACTGAAACTAGGGACGTGCTTTCGCTAGCTCCTTAAGTAGCTGATACAACGTCTTATACTATCTGTGTGATTGTCCAAGATGGAATTGACTTGATAGCACAGGTTTTGGAAAACAAAGCAGTAGTTGCATTGCTAAACGGCTTGCTGTTACATTGCTTAACATTGCTCTGCGAGACATAGCCTTCGTAATTAGCAAAAAGTTGTCACCTAGCTAGAGGTTAAGCTTCCGACTAGTAACTAATCAGTTGTCTCTCAACACTAAAAGTTCTAAATCTTCACTCTTGCCAACAATAGTTGTGATTGATGCATAACAGATGGTCGCCATCGAAGTCAGCAGACAAGGGGTCACACTAGAGATGGTTGATCTCGACTGTGTGATCTGCATGCACATAATGATCAAGACTTGGATAGCCAGGTCATAATCATAATTTGACGTTCGATTCTTATCTTACTAACAACTTATCCAACATTAAGTGTTGTGTGCCTTTCTGATCCAATGAGAATGACATAAGTTGCTCACTAGATGACTTACATCATTACAGGGACCATCAAGTAGAGTCACTTGTCTACCATATCTTGTAGTATGTTATTGTTTATGTCAGTGACCTGTTCTTCAAAGGTTATCCTTTGGACGACTCCAGAAGGAAGTCCTATGGTATCTAGTTTGACGTACAGATCTTCTGACACGATAAGGAGAGATAACCGAGGAAGTGCTCACGTGAAAGTAACACATTGGTGTAGTTCGACAATGGATCATGACTAGGAACCTCAATACCAGCGCGTGCCAAGCAGCACAACCTTGTGTGCGCGCCCACAGGAGGCTCTCAGTTTTGTCACGGCACCGTAGATCGCTAATCATGGCACCATTACTGAACATACAACCCACAAGAATTTTCACATGGCACAAATTTGGTTGCATAGGAGCAAGCACTATGTGAAGGAAGGATAGCAAACAAAAGTAGTCACAAGGTTAGGAGCCAACAAGGAGGCGATCAGAAGATCAAAACACAGCGCAAAAGAACATAGCCTAATTGCCGAAGGCAACTAAGCAGGAGACTCTTGCTTAATTCCCATAAACACCTTGTGTCCACCAAGGTGATTACCAGGTAAAGATTAACATGAGATTTGGTCTTGCCGAGCAGCAACATGAGATCAAGACTGATAAACATCCAGAGACTTGAAAGGGTTGGTGGCAAAATAAATAAGATTCGAATGCCAGAGCCAATGCACTGACTAGGGATTGAGTTGATAAAGCAATGACATGATCTACGAGGAAAAGGTTCCAAAGCCAAGATAGATAGTGATTAGCGTTGCACCAGATCATCTGTAAAAGAAGGAGCAATGAGATCTAACAAGGATTTTTGCAGCAGGGTCCTCCCACACAGGAGCGAGACAACCATGAAACATGCAAGCATTCAAGGGAACTAAGCTTGGGCCTAAGGTCAAGCAAAGGCATGGATATAGATCTTCGAAGCGCAACGTTCAAGGGCTAGCAACCACATGTACAGGCTCAGGTTCCTAAGAGAGAACTTAATTGGAGACGACAACCATGAGATTATCAAAACTTGGACGTTGTTCTAGAATAGCGCTCTTCAACACTCGTATGCTTACCGAGGACAAAAGGGTGACAACTACGGCACTACCTAGATAATGAGCATCCACACATATATCCTGTTCTTAAGCGAGCATTTCGAAACACTCAATCCAATTAGCTTAAGCGACTATTACTAAGCACAAAGCTTGCACCTAACAAGTAGTCACCTACAACAACACCACTACACACAAACATGCGAACATGGTGGTAAGGTACTGTTATCTTTTATTTCCTTTGGAAGCAAACATACAAGACGAAACTAATCACACACTACCTTCAAGCATAGCTATTCAAGCGGCATGGAAGAAGACATTTTGTCTAGCTTCACACAGGGAAGATAGTAACATCCCATTGATCACAAGTTACTTAATATTAGGACAAAGTGAGGGGAGCATATTTATGCACAAGCACAATCATGATGCATGCTCGTCCTCATGAAATTGCCAGCCTAAGGTGGCAATCATGTTCTATGTCAGTGGCATAACACGTACTCTCTCGATATATAGCTAGTCGTCAGCTACATTCAATCTACGCATTCATGGTTAGCATACCTGTAGGCAAATTCATTCCAGCCCATCCACACAAAAGATAAATAAGCACACAATGAAAGCAGTAAACTAAGATACTCTCCATATATACATCCCTAGATGTATATACTTCAGTATTCATAGCTACCCGACAGATATACCCACAATTAAGTACCTTTATATATACATGCGTGTAACATGTAAATATTCCAGTAACCATAGCTAACTCTTCCCTAGACCGACAGTTGGACGGTCATACTCTCACAACTCACACTTACCTGGGTGTAGAGGCAATTGATACATACATTACCATTCCAGCGAATGGCATCCATACAATAGCACGCCGTATGGACGATGAAAGTAAAAACCCCCCCTATTAGTACTTAGATAGCCACCTAATAGTCCTTAACTAGGCATAAAGAAGGATGTCGCTAGCATAGTTTTGCAAATAAGTTTTGACCAATTTGCATGTAGCTAAAGTTTTAGTCAAAATGGGACTTTTAAAACCAAAACTTTGTTTTTAAAACTATGTACATGATAGTATTATGCTTAATCTTTCTCTGATACCAGCTATGACAGAACCGCCCAATTTATACAAGATCAAGTACGGTTGTCCCCGCTAACACGTTGACACACACATACTTTCACTCATATAAACCCGGTAGTCCGCCGAGTGTCACGAAAGACCTTAGTAAATCAACATCACAACCAAGATCGCGTGATTAAGCAAATACACATCACATACGCAGAGTTGCAGCAAAAATAATATTACAAATGGGTTCACAAATAATATTAAAAGTTTGGGTTTCAAAACCGATTATTGAAAACAACATAGCTTTCAAATGATTACATTAATATAAGTTCCAAATACATTGCTAGCATAAGTGACATCCTCAGACAAAAGCATATAGATGAGAACTAAATATAGAATCACCGAGCCCACCGGCTGTTAGCCACCATCTTCAGTAGGTCGAGAACTTCACCCGCAGCATGGTGGGATAAACCCTGAGTACGAGAATGTACTCAGCTAGACTTACCCGTCGGAAACCAAAACAAATGACACCAAGGATCATGCATAGCTTAATTTAGTGGATCTGGCTGACACTTCCTTTTTGGTAGAAAAGCATAAGTAATAATGATTAACTTTTAACCTAAGCTAGCAGTGACTTTAAGCCATTAACCTGTCATCTATATTAGCACCTGTACTAAGCAATCACTTGATTAAGATGCAAACATTATTAACCATAGCAGGTATAGATCGTGGCAACATTATCATCATCATCATCCATTTAACCATATCGTTAAATTAAGTGAATCTACGTTGTCGCTGCTCAGTCAAGTTCTCACTATCCGGGAGAGATGGCGATTCGAATCGATTCCTATCCAGCTGGAGAGGTATTCCTAACACAAACCCTGCTTTCCCCATCAGGGTCGCAATCAAGTCACCTTTGGCACAACTTAGGAGTCGTGAGTCCGAACAGATCGGCATTCTCAGAGAACCACTCTACCAAGGGTGATCGGGACTCTAACCCGCCTTGGGCTTACGCCAATGGATCTCCGCACATCCTTACTACCTCCAGAATGCGCGCCACTGCTCGCGTTCCCGGCCTGAGTTGAGCTACTAGGCTTTGTGGTCGGAACGACTTATTCGGCCAGCTAAGTGTTAGGCTGCATTCAACATGACATGAGGAAGTACAGCGTATCGGTCCTTAAATGACACAGATGGAGATAGATTCACACCCAAGACCTCCATGCCTTGTTGCTGCGCTGACATCATCCCGTCCGGTCTCTTTTTATTATTAACACATGGTTGTTTTCCACGATAGCAAATATAGCCAACCATGATCCACCTCATCCTAAAGCTCGCAGGTGACAGGAAATCACCCGACTTCTACCGCACTAAGCATGGCTAAGCATTTAACCCGTTCCTGAACTTAAATAGGATTCAAGTGCGATATTTGGACAAGGATAGATATATAATGCAACAATTGGTTCCAACCAATTCCTATACTTAATGCATCATCAACAATAAAAGATACTCAAGATATTTGTAAAAACATGGGAGACTTAGAATGCTCCGAGGCTTGCCTGTGATCCAACACTAGGTCAGTGTTTGTTAGATGACACTCGCTAAGTCCTTCCATCTTTGGGATAGGTTCACCAAGCACCTTCCTCGGGTTCGGCTCCAACATCACGTCCTTCACGTGGTTCATCTAGCGTACCTAGATGAGATGCAAGATGCAAGTGCATGAATAAAAGAACAGCAATACGAGATGCATCACATAATCTATTATAGAAAGATAGTGAGCATATCAAGCATGGTACACCAGATAACTTGAGTTAAGCTATTCCATTGAAAACATCTATCACAATTTAAGATCTCAGGTGACTTAATTTAACACCATGAAAGGCATGAGTTACACTTAGCAACACATAAGGCGATGCAAGGCGAAAGCAATCAACTTATAAAGCACAACACAGAATTTGGACAGCAGCACGGATAACACTTGTTTCACCCATAACTAGAGATCCAGACATCCAAAGAAGGTGATCCTATACTTTCTGGAAAGATAATGAAATTTCCTACAACATTGTTATTATCACCAAAAGCTTATTCCAAAGCTAACTATGTCAAACATGCCAATGTTTCAGATCTGCACCGAACTAGGACAGAGAAGTAGTAGTAGTTTCAAATTGGCATAACTAGAGTTACAGACATCAAACAAGCATGAACCTTAGCTTTATAGAAAGCTTATCAAATTATCTAAAACATGTTTATTATCATCACAAGGTGATTCCACCATTAACAAGGTCAATCAAGCACAATTGAGCACTTCTGTCCAGACTTGGACAGATTCTGCCATGCAATTTCACAAGCTTATAACTAGAGTTGTACTAATCCAAAAGATATGGAACAAGACAATATGGAAATATTATGAAATGGTCTACAATTCATATTTAATGATCACAGCATGATTCCCATGTTAAAAGGGTCAAACAGTCACATTTATCAAATCTGGTCTAGAAATTTCAGAGAACTACAATTTCTGAAGACCAACTTAGAACAGTCATAACTCACAAAATATTTGGCCAAATGCCCTGAAAATTTAACACAAGATGTTTAAGTGAGTTGTCTATGACTTTTGTATTATCATCTTAAGATGATTCTAGAGATAACAAGGCCAATTAATCCAATGAATGAATCTCTATCTAAAACATGGACAGAAACTGATATACCACTTTAAACAGCTATAAATGGAGTTATACATGTTCAATAAATGTGGTTCTAGACTTTTTAGAAATATTAGCAAATTCTAAACAACTTTGTTGTAAACACCTAAAGCTAATTCTACTATTAAGAAGGCCCCACAGTAAGAACAAGAAAACCCTCTCTGGGTTTGGGCAGAAACAGCCACAGAGATTTAAGCAAGTATAACTCAAGATCTACTTAACCAAAAATCATGATATTTAGCTTTTTGAAAATCTTAATAAAAGTACTATAACTCATATATTATCATAAAGTCATGATTAATAACTTAACTAAGCCAATTCATTCAAACATACAGGACTATTCAGAATAGGAGCAAAACAATATAGGTAATTTGTTATTTTTATAGATCTTAAACTATCAAGCCTAAAATATTTAAATTTTTTCAGACCTCAAGAATAACCTTAGTAGCACTCCACAAAAATTTCACAATTATTTGAGCAAAAAAACAGCAGTTACGAAAAAGACAAGACATAACTAGTATTAAGAACCTAACTGCATAAATCTATTTTTACAGCAAAATATTTAAACTAAAACATGCCATATTATAGATCTACTGAATATAAAATTTTGCAAGGATTCCAAAAAGTCACCATTTACTATTTTACCATTTTTCTACTAATTACTACGAATTTTCAAAGATGATCATCCAAATCTGCCAAAATCAAAAGAAAAAGAATGTAAATCTTGCATCGTGGACCCTATACTTCTTACTAATACAGATCCTAGCGAACCAGTCCTTATGAGCACTATTCACATGAGTCACAGATTCACAGAACGGCCCTTCCACTTTTTCAAATTCTTGCCCGCGATCCTTCTCAGCTTCCACAACAGAGAGCAGGGGAAGATGGCCGGCTCGGGATGCTCATGCTCGTCGGCGGCGAGTGGCGGTGCTGGGGGTGTGCGCGTTCCTAGGGGAGCCCACAAGGCTGGCCATGGGGCGCAGCACGGCCACAACGACCCGAACAACTTGGCTGCAGCGAGGCTTCGATGAGGCTCGAGGCCGGCTTAACTGGCGATCGGCCAAGGCGCGTCGATGGAGTGAGGACGACCAAGGTGGCCGAGGCGTCGGCAAGCAGCGGTGCTCGGACCGACGGCCATGGAGAGGGAGCAGGGGACAGGGCGGCCATGGAGTATAGCTCGGCGGCCATGGCTCCCTACTTCCGTCGTGCCTGGCTGAAGGAGGAGAACAGCAAGGGAGAAAGAGAGAGAATGCAAAGGAAGGGAGAGACAGTGGCGTCCATTTCATGTCTTCAGCACATGCCCAAGGCGAGCTGGCGGGCATGCAAGCAGCTACGGCGAGTGAGTGCAACACGTGGCCTGTAGCGCTGTGCACTGTGTCGGCCCTGTTTCAATTACTAGAAGAATTCAATACTACCGCAAAAATACAACTGAACCCCGCTTTTTATCCCTCCATATCTCCTAAATCAGTTAATTTTGGCACAATCCGTAGTAATGAATGTTGTAGAGCTACGCGATATCTCCAACATTGCTTAAAGGATCATGATCAGATTCGAGCTGGTTAGCAAACTACAAGGCATCAAATATGGTCACAAGAAACTAGAAAAACTGATCTTCAGTTTTTCAGACTTACACAAAATTTCGAGCCCCAAAAACAGCCATGGATTCCAAATTGAGGGCTCGGTTTGACTTGCTTACAAGCTGATCTAGCTCTTGGTCGAAAAACAAAGTTTGTTCTACTCCACTCAAACTTCAAATTTTATTTAAGGTGCAACTCCATGCAATCGCTGTAAGTGATTGGTCAACACCGGTCAAAGTAGCATCACGGTAAAGCTTAAATCCGAGTTTTAGACCGATTGAGGTATTTTCTTGTCTGCTCAACATGAACCCTTCATGACTTTTGTTGTAGAGTTCAATTAGAGTCATTTGGGCAAGGTTTCAAGGTTTGGTTGACGATCTAGAATTCCATTCACTTTATAAAACAATCCAAGCAAGGACATTACTTCTCATTTCATGTGACTTCTTGATTCCAAACTTCACGAAACTTTTCCATGGATCAATATAGATGGATATTGATGCGAGACACATGAAACAAGTACATCCAGCATTACTCAAGCATACATTTTAGAAAGGGCAATATGTAAGCAATGGTGCATGGTCCAAGTTTAAGTGGTGGCTCATTTTCATATGTTTGACCTAACGTCTCCATCACCACTTAACATGCCATGGTTGAGTTTAAGCCCATTGCTTAACTGGTGACAAACACCTGGGGTGTTACAGCCCTCCCCCCTTAAAGGAATCGCGTCCCGAGATTCAGGACGAAAGACTTTTATGGAAGAGAGACATGCTACCAGTTTCCAATATCAGCGATAGCTTTAGGCTACATAGCTTCAAGCATCAGAGGGACCAAATTGGTCAAGATAATTTTCTATACTTGTTCTTTGTAATAAATTTTTGTCAAAAGCATTTTGTTCATTGGCTTTCATAAAGTATTGTTACATTGGGAGGAATCCAAGATAGCATTGTCCTACGTACTTCGTCCTCGATGTACGAAGAGTGATTCAAGCATAGACTAACTACTTGTAACATCTACTTCCCTAGTGGATATAGCATAGGCCTTATGGACTTTGCACTAGACCGTAGTCTGTTGACGGAGATTCCTTGCAACGGTGTTATATTTGTTCCCAAGGTTTGAAAAGCAGTTCTCTACTAAAGTGGCTTGAGCACAACATTTCATAAAGGATGTGCTCATAGACGGGGTAAACATCCTTTGAGGGTATGAGAAGTTAGTTAACCAATATCCAAACTGGTTGTAGTGGTGCAATCACTCAGATGTCAACTAATGGAAAGCTACATAATGTTCCATGTGTGTAGTGCTCTTTCTCTGATAACAACACTGTATTATCTGAGTCTGTTGAGTGAAGATGAATGTGATAGCTGACTTTGTCTACCCAGCAATTTCGATGCTCATTAGCTAAGGGAACCTTAGAATTTAAGTGGCAACAGGAATCTGGGTTAAGTTGATGCAACCTCTTGGGTAAAACACATGGAAGGCACCAAATGACAAGGCAACATTGGAAAACATTGCCAAGGATGATGGATAGAGAGGCCTAGAGTACAATAACAGTTGCAAGTATTTCCTCAAACTAGGGAAATAGTTCCCTACCATGTATTTTGAGTACAATTCTCCTTCATGGTGCAGTTGCTCAGTACGTTGAGTTGACTTGCACTATATCAAAACTATCTTTGTGGAACTACTTTTGACATTGGGGCTTCATTTCTAATGTCAGTCAATATCTCCAATTCACAATTGGAAATCTGTTGTTTGACACCTTTCAAATTACTTCCGATTTGCAAGGGTACAAATTGACTCGTAGAACACCTCGATTGCTCAAACATTGTTGATAGAAGAGGCCAAGAACAAGGTACAAAGGGGTCCAAGGAGTCTTCTTTAGGGCATCTAAAGGATTATCTAGCAACAATTATTGACCGCGTTGCATACCTTGGCATCAATTGCAAACACAACTTTCGAATGCAAAGGATGATCGTAGTCACAAAGAAATTACAGATTATGTACTCTTTGGTTTTCTATTCATATTTCACAAACTAGTGCTCCATTGTGCATAAATTTTGACACGAATATAGATCCATGAGTCCCCTAACCGCTCACCAAAATTCAGCTCAAATGGACACTATTTGACTATCCAAACAATGCGGCTACCAAAACTGCTCTATTATGTAATTATAGCGTACCGAATTGACAAAACATCTCTTCAAATCCGATGTCTCACTCAACCAATCTTCAAACAAACTTAAGGCATCAACATGTCCTAAGTGTAGAATGAGGTCACCAAAGTTTGAGGCCATTCCAACCATGTTTCAATCACTATTCGTTGGCTTGAAGATGTTCGGTTTTGTACCCTAAAATCTGGACAGATTTCTCATTCTTCTCTTTCTTTGCTTCACACATTGTGGTGTGTGTTCTATACTCTCGACCTCTTTCTATAGCAGCAGCAGCAACTCTTTTCTCTGAGGATGTAGACTAAGGTTTTCCATATGTGGTTCTCAGGAAACAACTTAAATCGTTTGATTTAGACACTAACTTGATGATGCACAAGCATTGGACTTGTGGCTATGTTTTTGGGACACAAAGCATACTCTATATGGAGGGACTGTCCTATAGAGATAAGGAACCATTCCTATATATCCTTTGGCACTTCGTCCAATAGTTTCCGGACACATGTGTTAGTGGCACCTAGGGGCACAAAGATGCTGACTGAAACTAGGGACGTGCTTTCGCTAGCTCCTTAAGTAGCCAATACAACGTCTTGTACTATCTGTGTGATTGTCCAAGATGGAATTGACTTGATAGCACAGGTTTTGGAAAACAAAGCAGTAGTTGCATTGCTAAACGGCTTGCTGTTACATTACTTAACATTGCTCTGCGAGACATAGCCTTCGTAATTAGCAAAAAATTGTCACCTAGCTGGAGGTTAAGCTTCCGACTAGTAACTAATCAGTTGTCTCTCAACACTAAAAGTTCTAAATCTTCACTCTTGCCAACAATAGTTGTGATTGACGCATAACACATGGTCGCCATCGAAGTAAGCAATGGTGCATGGTCCAAGTTTAAGTGGTGGCTCATTTTCATATATTTGACCTAATGTCTCCATCACCACTTAACATGCCATGGTTGAGTTTAAACCCATTGCTTAACTAGTGACAAACACCTGGGGTGTTACAATTATTGACCTTGCAAGTAAACAAAGTAGCATCGGCCTTTCCTATCTCAAAACCTTGTTTGAGTAGGAAATCCTTCAAACAATCATACCAAGCTCTAGGGGCTTGTTTGAGCCCAAAGAGCACCTTGTCGAGCTTGTAGATGTGGTTTGGATACTTGGGGTCTTCAAAGCCTGGTGGTTGCTCTACATACACCAACTCGGATAGGGGGCCATTGAGAAATGCACTCTTCACGTCCATTTGATATAACTTGAAGTCATGATGAGCGGCATAGGCAAGTAGAATATGAATTGATTCTAGCCTAGCCACCGATGCATAGGTCTCCCCAAAATCCAAGCCTTCAATTTGAGTGAATCCTTGAGCCATCAACCTTGCCATGTTCCTTGTTACCACGCCATGCTCATCTTGCTTGTTGCGGAAGACCCACTTGGTTCCAATTACATTTTGCTTGGGTCTTTCCACCAAAGACCAGACTTCATTTTGAGTGAAGTTATTCAACTCCTCTTGCATGGCTATCATCCAATCTAGATCATCAAGTGCCTCTTCCACCCTATGAGGTTCCAAAGGAGAAACAAAAGAGTAATATTCACAAAAACTTGCTAAACGAGAACGTGTAGTTACCCCTCGTCGAATGCTCCCCAAAATGTTATCAATAGGATGATCCCGTTGAATGGATTGATGCACTCTAGGATGTGGCACTTGAGTTGATCTTTGGATAGGGCCATCTGTTTACACCAGAATTTGGAAGGAGAGTCACAGGGACCTAGAAGCTCCCAGGATCGTATCATCAAGGGATCAGTTGCGGGTGGAATAGAAACAGCTGATTCAGATGCAAAATCTAGGAAACGGCTTTCTTCGAACAGCGCCAGCAGATAACGACAGAGGCTACGCTCGATGCCAGGATGAAAACATGTTGGACTCTACAAAAAGGGAAAGATTAGAGTCCAAGTTATCTTAAATTAGGAATGTTTTCATTTTTATGCCAAAGTCTGTAACAAATTGTGCTCGAGTAGGATTCATGTTTAGGCTCCGGGTATAAATACCAAACCCCGGCTATTGTAAGAGACAACAATCAATCAAAATACAAGTCAATTACTTTTTTTGGCTCCGGCCACCCCTTAGGAGTAGGAGTAGAGTAGATCTCGGTGAGTTCTTCGGCAAGTACGGCTACATCGATCCGGTCGACCTCCACTGCTTGTTGAAAGTACCGTCATGGTTTATACCTCTATTCGTATGGCTGCATCGATCAGGTCGACCCCCACTGCGGCTCTGGTATAAGCTAGTTATCGACTCTTGCCTAATTCAAGTATGGCATGTGTGATTCTGCCTCACACCCCACTGCTTGAATTAGATCAAGGTCAAGTTATCGACTCTATCTTAGAGTGGCAGTCTTTGGTAGATTCATTAAGTTACCGATATTGCTTATTGCTTTCATTGTTTATCTAATTATAGCAATATCACTCTGCCCGATTGAGATTGATCTGGATCGGCCTTATATCTTGTTTAACTCATCGTTTGCTAATCTAAAACTGATCTAATCCGCATCTTAAGCGATGAGTTATGTTTTTATCGGTTGTTTTGCGTCAATCTTAATCGTGCATAGCGTGCGGTTAAGGCATGTTTGATCTTGAGTAGATCTATCGGTTAGTGAGAACCGTTTCATGGCTCGTCATCATGGCCTGTGGGATTCTGCCTCTCACCCCACTGTTGGCACCGTGGAGTTGGGATCGTTGGTTGGTAGACCCATTCCTGAGAAGACATGACCTTGACTGTGCGCTATGCCTGAATCGGCTGTTTAGCCGATATCGAATACTTTCACGAACAGTTCACATCATGAGATTGTTGAAGTAGAGATAAGTTGAAAGATGTGTTAGCCCCATGATCTTGTTATTATATTAGAGCCTACATGATTCTGCCTCATGCCCCACTAATATTAGTAATGAGTTAGGGTCATCGAGTCTATTGTTGTTTCTACAGCCTGCATGATTCTGCCTCATGCCCCACTGGTCATGGCGATAGATGAGATCTAACATGTTCATTAGATTTATCTTTATTAAATGGTAAAGTGATGTTGAATTGTTTCTTTATATAAGAAGGAGTTCGGTTATTCTTAATCATTGGCTCAGTATGGACCGATCATCATTGATATCTTATTGCCATTGATTAATATTTGTTTAAATGATGTTTATCCTGAAAGATAACTGATTCTCTTCACATGACCCCATGAGCTCTAACTGACTTATTCTCATGAATATACTGGGATCAGTTATTTAGCCGATTTCCTTCCATATCGGCTCTCACAGCCGCACATTTGAGACTGTCTGGCAACACCAGCAAGTTCCGCCCTTAATTACTGATGAACTTTCTCTCCTTGTCAATTGCAGGGTCAAATTGACTGGCATGCCTCGGGAGGACTGTGCAGGATCGACCACCCCTATGCTGAAGCTAGGCGGATCTGCTCCATTGAGCGGACCCTTCTGACTTGCTGCGTGTGTCCTCGGCACGGGACAAAATTCTGTGTCGACACACGTTTCTGGCACGCTCGGTGGGACACCACAATCGTCATGGCGCTTCACAATAACGACAACATCCTTATGGTACATCATGAAGACCTACCTGACGAAGATAAAGACACCATCAACAAAGCTATAGAAGAATTTCAGAAGAAGTGTTTGTTGTCCTACACCAAAATGCGTGACAGCACAATTATTCAAAAATTTCCACTACCAAGAGTTCTACTACATGGACAGACAGATACAATCGAAGCTGAAGAAAGGCATTTCTTTATGAAAGCCATAGACAAGTCTATTCGTGATGCTCTATCAAGCCGCAATGAAGCTTTCGTTGACGCATTTCATAACGCCATGAAAGAGGCGATTCATGGAATTCTAGTTGGTCAGGTTGGATTGACTTGTTATAATATTCCAGATCCGTCGACTCAGGGGACTAATCAAGTCGGTACTAGCCATCAAGAAGCAGCACCAACTGGTAATGGTGACATCCAGACACTACAAGGTTCATCTAAACAAACTCTGGGTACTGCTACAAATCAGATACAGTACAATCCTGGACCGTTAGTGCAGCGTGTGCAGCAGCTGGCAGGGCAAAGTCAAAACTAGATGATCAATTTTGGTACATCAGGCCACATACCATCGTCGGCTCAGAAGATTGCACCATCAATTCAAAGGATCCGTATAGATATAGATCCTTATGTCTATAATCAGAGACTTCAAGCAGCAAGCCAGCAAAGGACCCAACAGATTGAGATTCCACAAGGCTATCATTATGGCACAGATTATAACACCATCCACATGATACCAAATCCAGGATATCAAGGCACGCGGGATTTCAATCCACAGATGGGTCAGCAAGTACCGAGAAATCCAAATCCGCAAGCTGACGAGTTGCTGCTCAAGGTGACCAAGATGATGAAGAATCAGTTCGGTCTGAAGCCAACAGGGATGACTTTTTCGTATAAACGCCCATATCCAGAATGGTATGATTTGGTCGCCCTTCCTACAAATTACAGGCTCCCGGAATTCGCCAAGTTCACTAGTCAAGACGGTACAAGCACAATAGAACATGTCAGTCGGTATCTTACATAATTGGGCGAAGCATCAGTTGAGGATGCCCATCGAGTTCATTTCTTCTCCTTGTCCCTGTCAGGGTCGGCCTTCACTTAGTTCTCGTCACTACCAGTCAACTCCATTGCCAATTGGGCTGACCTGGAGAAGAAGTTTCATACATATTTTTACACTGGGACTGGAGAGAAGAAAATAACCGATTTGACAACCATGAGACAGAGGACTAATGAATTGGGCACTGAGTTTCTTCAGAGATTCTAGAAGACTAAGAATCTGTGTTTCTCGTTGAGCTTGGCCGATGATCAGTTAGCTGCTTTAGCCATCCAAGGAATGCTGCCGATGTGGAAAGAGAAACTGCTGGGATAGGAATTTGACAACTTGGGTCAATTGGCTCAACGAGTGGCGGCACTTAATAGCCAATTCCAGAGCATACGCAGAGACACCCGATTCTAGAAGAGTACCTCAGTGGCCGAAGCTTACGATCCATATTCAGTCGATGATGGCTATGAAGATGAAGAAGAAGAGGTTGCTGCAGCTGAATGGAATTGGGGCAAGAAGACAGTGATGGTGCCAAATCCTTGGGGAAGAGGAGTTGAGGAGAGTTATGACTTTGATGTTACCAAATCGGACAAGCTCTTTGATTTCTTGTTTGAGAAGGGGAAGATCAAGTTGCCTGATGGTCATGTCATGTTGCCCCCTGATCAGTTGAAGAACAAGAAGTTCTACAAATTCCATAACGCTACTTCTCATTCCACGAATGAATGTAGAGTCTTCAGGCAGCATATACAAAGAGCTATTCAGCAAGGGAGGCTCAAATTCAATACACCTTGTAAGATGAAAGTCGATGACAATCCTTTCCCAGGAGATCAGAATATGGTTGATGCTGGGCTGTTCAAAGGAAAAACTAAGGTCCTAACATCGACCAAATTGAGAGAAGCTGGAACAGTCGATCCCAAAATGCAAATATCGGCTGATGAGTACAGAGAGATTAGAAGACGTCGTGCCAAACAAAAGAGCTGATACGAGTAGGGGAAGACGTCAAAAGCAGAGACGTCAAAGCTGCGGGTCACATCTTGGATTCTGTTGAATAAATGGCAGCGGCAGAAGGAAAAGGATTATTAGTGTTGGTTAAAAGATCAAGCATACCAGCATCAATTAGAAGAAGAGAAGTATGAAAGGGAACAAGTTGAATTACATTGGAATTGTCCCTTCTTTAGACATTGCTGGAATGAAGGTTTGAAGTTGCCTACCAGACACGACTGTCCAGAATATAGCAATCAATATTGGGAGTATAGGCAATCTCGAACCAACCATCAGTCTATCCATGCTCAAGATGCATATCATTATAACAACATGGATCAGTGCTTAAAAAACAAAAGTGTTCATGATCGATTGGAAAAAAGAGTCATTGGACAGAACTGGGTTGATCATGAAGAGGAAGACACTGAAAGAATATACACATGGCAGGAAGGCCAGTGGCGCCCAGGAGATTTGATGAGAAGCCAAAAGACGAGGGTGCAACGCCTAAGGAACAAAGAGATGGAACAGGCTCAGGCGCCCGGTAAAACTCAAGTATGGCGTACCAACCAGATAGCTGATAAGAGGCAACCATCGACTAATATCTAAATGGCTTTTCTGTTGCCATCAGAATTCAGAGTCAGTGGCGAAAGCCAACAGCCGATCCAAGCAGTCGGCTTTGAGAATTTGGATAATCCAATAGATGGCACAAATGGCAAACTAGGACAGGGCTTCATGTCGGTCGATGAATTAGAAGAGATAGATATTGGTCCTAGAGATAGACCTAGGCTGACGTACGTAAGTGCTAAGTTGGATCCCGAGTATAAACGAAAATTGATTAATTTATTAAAGGAATTCAAAGATTGCTTTGCTTGGGAGTACTATGAGATGCCTGGTTTGGACCAATCGATTGTCGAACATCGGTTGCCAATCAAACCTGGACATCGGCCGTTTAAACAAGCCCCAAACAGATTCAACCCAAACATGCTTGATGATATCAAAAAGGAGACTAAAAGGTTGCTGGAAGCAAAATTTATCCGACCATGTTGATATGTGGAGTGGATATCGAATGTTGTCCCTGTATATAAGAAGAATGGGAAATTGAAGGTTTGCATTGACTTCAAGGATCTGAATAGAACCACACCTATGGACGGTTATCCATTGCCGATAGCTGATATGTTAGTGGATGCAGCAGCCAGACACAAGGTTATTAGTTTCATGGACGGTAATGCAGGATATAACCAAATTTTCATGGCTGAAGAAGATGTAGCAAAGACCGTTTTCAGGTGCCCCGGCACAATCAGTCTATTTGAATGGGTCGTAATGACCTTTGGTTTAAAGAATGCCAGTGCAACTTATCAAAGGGCAATGAATTACATTTTCCATAAGTTGATCGATAGGATTGTTGAGATTTACATCAATGATGTGATGGTAAAATCCAAGGGATACAAAGAACACCTAGCTGACATGTGGGAAACCTTGGAATGCATGAGGAAGCATGGTTTGAAGATGAATCCTAACAAGTGTGCTTTTGGAGTATCAGCCGAATAATTTTTGGGATTCATGGTTCATGAAAGAGGAATTGAAGTTGGTTAGAAAAGTGTAAAGGCAATTGACGAAGCGGTTCCCCCAACCACCAAAATAGAGTTACAGTCTCTGCTAGGAAAGATTAATTTTATTAGAAGATTCATTTCAAATTTGTCGGGAAGGATCCTGCCATTTTCTCCCTTGCTGAGATTGAAAAATAATCAAGAATTCACGTGGGGTGACATACAACAGAAGGCGTTTGAAGAAATAAAAGAGTATATGAAGTGTCCACCTGTGCTGGTCCCTCCTCAGCAAGGTAAGCCATTTAAGTTGTACATATCGGCTGATGACAAGACAATTGGATCGGCCCTGGTGCAAGAATTCGAAGGAAAAGAAAGGGTTGTTTTCTATCTAAGTAGGAGGCTACTGGATCCTGAAACAAGATATTCTCCCACCAAAAGGTTATGCTTATGTTTATATTTCTCTTGCACTAAATTACGACACTACTTATTATTGGCCGAGTGCACGGTTGTTTCCAAGGCTGATGTGGTTAAGCACATGTTATCAATGCCAATACTAAATGGAAGAATGGGAAAGTAGATTCTTGCGTTATCGGAATTTGACTTGAAGTACGAATCGGCTAAAGTAGTCAAAGGACAGGTAATGGCCGATTTTATCACTCAGCATCACAAGCCAAGCATTAGTTATGCAGAGCCGATGCCCTAGACACTGTTCTTTGATGGATCATCATGCAAGCAGGGTGGTGGCATTGGTATTGTTATCATTTTGCCTTGGGGGGCAAGCTTTGAGTTTTCTTGCGTTATCGGAATTTGACTTGAAGTACGAATCGGCTAAAGTAGTCAAAGGACAGGTAATGGCCGATTTTATCACTCAGCATCACAAGCCAAGCATTAGTTATGCAGAGCCGATGCCCTAGACACTGTTCTTTGATGGATCATCATGCAAGCAGGGTGGTGGCATTGGTATTGTTATCATTTTGCCTTGGGGGGCAAGCTTTGAGTTTGCTTTCCCAACTGAACCAATGGTTACCAACAATCAAGCGGAGTATGAGGCTATTCTCAAAGGACTTCAACTTCTCCACGAAGTAAAGGCTGAAGCAATTGAGGTATTTGGACATTCGCAGTTAATTACTAATCAGTTGTTCGATATGAGTGCAAGGAAGAGACTTTGAAAGAATACTATGATGGCTACCAAAAGTTAATCAAGGGGTTTCTTCACGTCTCTTTCCAACATATCCTGAGAGCGCAAAACCAAGAAGCTAACCGTCTGGCTCAAAGTGCATTAGGATATCGTGTATTTCGAGAAATATTGAGTAGTGAAGCGTCAATTGATGATTGGAGAGTTGAAATAGCCAATTACCTTAGGGATCCATCTCAGAAAGTTACTAGGAAGCTAAGGTATAAGTCGACTAAATATGTTTTGTTGGATGCGCAGTTATATTATAAAACAGTAGACGGAGTGTTGCTCAAATGCTTAAACCAAGAAGAAGCTAAGGTATTGATGGGAGAAGTGCATGAAGGGATATGTGGAGCTCATCAATCGGCTTATAAGATGAAATAGATTATCCGCAGAATCGGATATTTTTTGCCAACAATGCTGGAAGATTATTTTGAATATTATAAGGGGTGCCAGGATTGTCAATGCTTTGGCAATGTCCAGAGATCGCCTGCATCGGCTATGAATCCAATAATTAAACCATGGCCGTTTTGAGGTTGGGGAACTGATCTGATCGGCTAGATTTTTCCACCTTCGAGCAAAGGGCATAAATTTATATTGGTAGCAACAGATTACTTCACCAAATGAGTTGAGGCCATTCCTTTAAAGATGGTAACCTCAAAGGACATGATCAATTTTGTTAGGGAACACATTGTATATCATTTTGGGATCCCTCAAACTATAACTACCGATCAAGGGACAATGTTCACATTGGAAGAATTCGGGGACTTTGCTGCCAGTATGGGTATCAAGCTACTAAATTCCTCTCCTTATTATGCTCAGGCTAATGGCCAGGCAGAGGCATCCAACTAGATTATGATCAAGTTGATCAAGAAGAAGATTGAAGAATAGCCAAGGAAGTGGCATTTGACGCTAAGTGAGGCGTTGTGGGCATATAGGATGGCCTACCATGGGTCAATTAAAGCATCACCCTATGAACTTGTGTATGGCCATAATGCAATTCTTCCTTAGGAAGTTCGGACAGGATCAAGGCGCGTCACACTGTAGAATGATTTGTCAACAGAAGTATACAAGAATCTCATGATAGACAACTTGGAGGACTTGAGTTGCCTTTAGATGCGCGCTCTCAAAAACATCGAATCCAATAAGTTGAGGGTTGCAAAATATTAAGGTTAAGCAATTCTCTGAAGGAGACTTGGTCTAGAAAGTGAAATTACTGATCGGGTCAAAGGATAATAAATTTGGCAAATGGTCGCCCAACTGGGAGGGACCTTATCGAATCAAATGTTGTGCGCCTGGTAATGCTTACATTTTGGAGACACTGAAAGGAAAGAAAGAATTTGGCTGAGCAATCAATGGGAAATATTTAAAGAAATATTATCCTAGCGTTTAGATCAATACTTAACAAGAGATTTAATTCGGTCGACGACTTTTAATAGCCGATGTCGGAAAGGTATTGCCTCCAGCACAAAAATAGACCCAAGGGGGTAAGAGCCAATATGATGTATCGCCTATAGAAGCAAGGCAAACACAGATAGAGCGATGTATACAAATCATGAAGCAAAAGAAAATCACTCAAGACGGGGAAGTTATTTGCTAAACATCGCCTATTACAACCTACGGGCCAGAGAATACTTTGCTTACTATATCATCAGCCAGAGTATTGAAAGCTACAAAATTAGCTACATTCATGAAATACTCAACCAAGCACTCATGTTCCCCAGGATATGCTGCATCTGGAAAGTCATGGGGAAGGAGCCGGCGATCTTGGCCTGAATAGACTTGGACAGCAGCCAACGCCATAGCTGCACCATGACGAACACCGTGGAGGGCGACCTCCCTAACATGATTCATAATATCATGCAAGCGAATCACCGGAATGGCACCCCTAGGAATTCAGGGGATGGATAACGAAGAGATAGCAGACTCGGACCCATTGCTTCCCCAAAATTGTGAAATATCATAAATGGATTCAAAGATTGACCAGAGATCAACCTATCAAGGCTTCTTTGGATTGAAGGGAGCCTGAACCCTATACGGCCGAAGGTCATCATGACACGAATCGACATCAGCCCATTGTACCCAAGAAGAGGGAAAAACCGCTCGCCCAGCATGTGATCAACCAATTTCTCGGTAAAACGGGAAACCATGGGGAAGAAGTCGGTAGCTTTCTCGGTGGGCGTTTAGCGGAACGAACAAGGGAAAGGTGTCCACGCATTTTAGCCCTTACAAACACTAGAATAGCTCTGCGAGCATGGTGAGAAGACACAGGTGATATCATAAGACTTCTTCTAGCCACAGTAGCTGATTCTCTTGCTCGACAAGGCGCTAGAATGAGTGACACAATCACCCTATGCACAAGAATTCTCCTAACCGCTCAAGATCTGCATAGCAAAGGGATAAACCATGGAGGATCCAGTGGGATCGGAGACACCCGAGGAAGTAGATAAAAGTGAAACATAGATGAATTGTTGAGTTTGCTCTCACCAGGGTCGGATAGCCATTTTATAGCCGGCTTGGAAGGATGAATCCAAACGCCCGTGAAGCAATAATGCTCTGAAAAAGTTTTGAAGCATGGGCTCATGGTTTGATATGGACGTCGACAAATAGTAGACCCCAAGATTCCTTACCCGTGACTACGGGCCTATCGAGAGCACGGACATAGTAATTTTGGAACAAAATTTCTTTTGTCCCAAAATTGGGGGCGTGTGTTTACACTAGAATTTGGAAGGAGAGTCATAGGGTCCCAAAAGCTCCTAGGATCGTATCATCAAGGGATCAGTTACGAGCAGATTAGAAATAGCTGATTCAGATGCAAAATCTAGGAATCGGCTTTCTTTGGACAGCGCCAGCAGATAACGACAGAGGATACGCTTGATGCCAGGACAAAAACGTGTTGGACTCTACAAAAAGGGAAAGATTAGAGTCCAAGTTATCTTAAATTAGGAATGTTTTCATTTTTATGCCAAAGTCTGTAACAAATCGTGCTCGAGTAGGATTCATGTTTAGGCTCTGGGTATAAATACCAAACCCCGCTATTGTAAGAGACAACAATCAATCAAAATACAAGTCAATAACTTTTTTTTGGCTCTAGCCACCCCTTAGGAGTAGGAGTAGAGTAGATCTCAGCGAGTTCTTCGACAAGTACGGCTACATCGATTCGGTCGACCTCCACTGCTTGTTGTAAGTACCGTCATGGTTTATACCACTGTTCGTATGGCTGCATCGATCTGATCGACCCCCACTGTGGCTCTGGTATAAGCTAGTTATCGACTCTTGCCTAATTCAAGTATGACCTATGTGATTCTGCCTCACACCCCATTGCTTGAATTAGATCAAGGTCAAGTTATTAGCTCTATCTTAGAGTGACAGTCTTTGGTAGATTCATTAAGTTACCGATATTGCTTATTGCATTCATTGTTTATCTAATTACAGCTAGGGATGAAAACAGATCGGATACGGATGGATATCACCGATATTACATTTGTTTTCATATTTCTATCTAGATTTGGATTCAAATACAGATAGTGTCAACTATGTTGGATAGGATACGATTGGATATTGACATCATAAATATGTGATTTGAGTATTCAGATACGGATATGGTATCGGATGTTGGATATTCAGACTCGGATATGGACAGATCTTAACCCCTCTAAACGAATTTAGTTTCAAATACGGTCGGAAAATATCCATACCATTTTCATCCCTAATTACAGCAATATCACTCTGCCCAATTGAGATTGATCTGGATCATCATCATCACGGTCATGATCGATTGAAAGATCACAATCATGAGCTTGTGGAGGGTTGACTTCACTTCTTTCTTCATTGTTGAGTTGAGATTGAGCTTGCTCATTGTTGACACCATCTTCATGAGAATGACCTTGTGCTTCATTTGATCTCCCATCTTGATTATTTCTTGTTGCAGAAGCTTCACCATGTTCATTGGATGACACATGATGAATGGTTGGATCAAGATCATCATGGACAACATGGTCTTCATCTTCGTCTTCGATGGGCTTTACTTCACCAATGGCAAGCTTCTTGATTTCTTAGTGTGGAGCTTCTTCATTACCTATATTCTCAACATTGACTTGCTCCTTTTGAGAGCCATCGGTTTCATCAAAGGTCACGTCTACCGCGATTTCAATCAAACCGGTGGTTTTATTGAAAACACGATATCCATGTTCGTTAGTACCATAACCAAGCATGAAACCTTCATCAACCTTTGGTGCAAACTTAGAGCTTTTGGATTTCTTGTTAAGTATGAAACACTTGGATCCAAAAACTCTAAAGTAGTGCACCTTAGGCTTTTTACCGGTTAGAAGTTCGTAGGCGATCTTTTCTCTTTTCTTGTGAAGATATAAGCGGTTGATAGCATGGCATGCCGTGTTGACCGCTTTCGCCCAATAGTTGGTTGGAGTCTTGTATTCATCCAACATTGCCCTTGCGGCTTCTATGAGCGTTCAGTTCTTCCTCTCCACAACACCATTTTGTTGTGGAGTGTATGGAACCAAAAACTCATGCTTGATTTCTTCTTCATCAAGAAACTCTTCAATGTTGGTGTTCTTGAACTGCGTCCTATTATCACTTCTAACTCTCTTGATTTTGACATCAAACTCATTTTGGGCTCTTCTTGCAAACTTCTTGAAGATACCTTGGACTTCACTCTTTTCACGCAAAAAGAATACCCAAGTGAAACAAGAATAATCATCAACAATTATAAAACCATATTTGTTACCACCAATGCTTATATAAGCGACGGGTCCAAATATGTCCATGTGAAGCAACTCTAATGGCCTTTCGGTTGTCACAACATTCTTGACGAGATGTTTAGCTCCAACTTGTTTTCCCGCTTGGCATGCACTACAAATCCTATCTTTCTCAAAAGAAACATTTGTTAGTCCAAGGATGTGTTCGCCTTTTTGAAGTTTGGCCAAGTTCCTCATCCCAACATGGGCAAGTCGGCGATGCCATAACCAACACATGCTAGATTTTGCCATTAAACAAGTCTTGGAATTTACTCTATTTGATGTGAAATCTACTAGATAGAGTTTCCCTTTTAAATGACCCGTAAATGCAATAGAGGAATCCTCCCTTCTATAGACTTCCACACCCTTATCCGTAAAGAGACAATTGTAACCCATCTCACAAAGTTGTGAGACGGACAACAAATTGTATCTCAATGAATTCATAAGTAAAACATTTGAAATGGAATTATCATTTGATATAGCAATTTTACCCAAACTGAGGACTTCACCTTTTCCATTGTCACCAAACACAATATTTCCACTTTGATCATGACTTGGTTGGAATGATGTGAACATGTCCTTCTCTCCGGTCATATGATTGGTGCATCCACTATCCAACACCCAACTTGTTCCACCGGAGGAATATTCCTACAAAGACAAATTAAGCTTTTGTTTTAGGTACCCAAAAAGATTTGGGTCCTAGGGGGTTAGTCACATAAAACTTAGGCACCCAAACACTCCTCATAATTTCCTTTCTCTTTTGGGCACCAACATACTTGACCACAATCTTGTCATCCTTACCCCAACAACACATATAGTCACTAGCATAGCACCGTGGAAGTGGTGCTTGTGGCTTTGGGACATCGGATTGCTTTGTCTTGACTGTCTTGTTACTTGTAGGTTGGATCTTTGGAATGTAGACCTTGTTGTTGGCCTTGCATATAAGCTCATCAAGAGCAACACCCTTATTGAACTTTACACAAGGAACATCATTGATCATGTTCCTTCCATTGGCCTTTCCATCATACCTATTGTAGCCAATGCCTTCCTTGATTGATGGGTGTCTTGATGACTTGTATATAGTCTTGTTAGATTGCTCTTGACACTTGCACCCATTCTTCAATATCATCTTCAACCTATGAATCTCCTTGTCTTTCTTCTCTAATTCAACAAGGTTAGTTGTATATGTATTCACATCAATTTTATAGCATCTTTTACAGCCATCACTAGTGGAGACATTAGAGTCTTCGGTTGCCTTAGGAGAAGTTGAAGTGCTAGCCCAAAGAGTACTATAGTTTAGCTCAAGATTTTGATGTTTTTCTTCCAAGCTTGTGAGGCTTTCTTGAGCTAAACTCTTCTCATTCTTGAGGCTAGCCACTTGATCATTAACTGAGGAATGTTCCTTAGTCAATTTCCCAATTGAGTCATTGGCTAAAGACAATTCAACGGTTAACTTCTCAACCTTCATCTTTTCCTCGGCGATAGATGCTTCAAGAGCAAGATTTTTCTCTCTCTCTCTTGAGTGATTATATCTCCTTGCATCTCTAAGCATCTATCCCTCTTCTCTAATTTCTTCATTAGTGTTTTTATTTTAGTGAAGGCCTTTTTACCAAATTTCTTTATCATGGTTGCTTCAATTTCTTCTATGTTATCATCACAACTATCATCCTCATCACTAGAGGAAATGGGCATAGTATGTACCTTCTCCCCTTTTGCCATCAGACAAGTTGGGGTGTAGTTGTCGTTGTCGATGAGGTTGGAGAAGAGCCTCGGTGGTGAAGATTGGTTGGAGAAGAGTTTTGGTGGTGAAGTTGAGTCGGGGAAGATCATGGTCGGTGAAGAAGAGTGGTGGATGGTGACGTTTGCAGCTCCCTTCTTCTTCTTCTCATCATCACTTGAGTTACTATCACTTGACTCCCATTCTTCCCCAAGATGAGCTTCACCTCTCTTCTTGCCTTTGTTCTTCTTGTCTTCATCATTGTCGTGCTTGTGCTTCTTTTTCTCATTAGGACAATCGGCTATGAAGTGACCGGTTTGACCACATCCATAGCAAAATCTCTTTTTAAACCTTCTCTTTCCATCACCATAGGTCTTGCGGTTGATTTTCTTCTTCATAAACTTTCTAAGATTTCTAATCACAAATGCAACCTCCGCATCGAAATCTTCTTCTCCACTTGAGGAATCATCCTTCACTTTCTTCTTCTTTTCTTGACTTAAACCTTGACCTTCATGTTGTTGAGTTGCTTTAAGGGTTGCACTCTTGTTGAATCCCATTGCATTAGGATTTTGATTGTGAGCATTGATTGCATCTTCATCTAGACACTCATGATGCTTGAGTTTTCAAAGAACTTCTTGAGGTGTCATCTCATCATAACCGGGCCTTTCCATGATCACGGATGCTAGCATGTTGTTCTTGGCTCTATAGGTTCTCAACATCTTTCTAGCAACCTTGTTGTCATCCCATTCGGTGCTTCCAAGAGGTCTTATGCGGTTGACTAATGCCATGAGCCTATCAAACATGGATTGTGTTGTTTCATTTTGCAAGAATACAAATCTTTCCAATTCACCATGAAGTAACTCTATGTTGCCTTTTTCACACTTTTATCTCCATCAAATGATACTTTCAAAGTATCCCAAATTTGTTTTGCACTTTCCATTCCATTCACTTTTCTAAACTCATCCAGAGCTAGGCTTGATACAAGCAATGCTACGGCTTGTGCATTTTGATAGAGGTTGTGCACTTCTTCCAGAGTTATCTCTCTATCTTCATTGGTAGGAATCATCACACCAACATCCACAACTTCCCAAAGTCTTGCGGCAATGAGATTCATCTTCATCTTGTAAGACCAATCGGTGTATCTTATTTCATCAAAGTGAGGTGGCTTGCCAATGTTGATGGATGGAGTATGTAGTGTTGAACCTTTAATTAGTTGTCCATAGTCAAAGCTCATGTTTGAATATATTCCCTTTCCATGAGCATGCTCATCGGCTCCAATATCACTAGCGGCATCTTTGTTTGCTTCATTCTTGTCACTTGTATCATTCTTGCCACTTATTGCATCATCAACCTTCTTGCTCAATTCTTCCTTCATCTTGCTCATCTCATCTTGCATCTTTTTCATTTCATCTTGAAAGAGCTTGGCTTGAGCACACATCAACTCTTCAGCTATTTTCTTGGCCATTTCGACGGCAACGGCTTGCATCTTATCGGACTCCGATATTGTTTCTTCTCACACGGTGAAGCGCAAAGAGAAGACCTGGCTCCGATACCAATTGAAAGGATCTAACAATGCCTAGAGGGGGGGTGGCATATCTAAAAATTTACTACAAATGCTAAGTTCAAATCTATCAGTCAATGTTGGAAGTCTCAGCGTTTGGGTCGGAACTCCCGACGTTGTCAGAAGTTCCAACGCAAACATCAGCAATTCCGACACCTACGTGAACTACAAAAGTAGTACCAAATTTAACTTTGCAGATAAATAATCTTACAACCTCACTTCCTAGTGGTTTGTTGAAGATGTTGGGTCACTCCCTTGACGCCGTAATGCTTCCAAACCGTAGATCGAGTCCAAACCCTAAAATGAAAGTTTGGGAGAGAAAGAGACAAACAAATACAAGTAATCTCTAGCAATCACAACAACAACAACAAGTACACGGGACACAAGGATTTATCCCGAGGTTCGGCAACCCCATAAAGGAGCTCCTATGTCCTTGTTGTTGAGGTGACCACCAAGGTCAGAGTCTCTTCCACCTCCTTACCTCTCTTAAGGCGACCACAAAGGTCACTTGAGCTTTCCACTAAGAAATCAAAGGGTAATACAAACTTCCTAGGGCTCTTCCACAAGATGGAAGCTCTTGGGCAACGCCTAGCCGGCTAGGCGCAAAGCCCCAAGAGTAATAGACGCAAAATCAATCGGCTTGATGAAGAAATCAAGTGCTCAAGATTGCCAAGGTGATGCTCTCACTTAATCCACTCTCTTTTCACTCAAAACCCTAAGGGAATCGAAGATTAGAGCAAAGGGGGAAGGAGAGGGGTGCTTTAGTTGCTTGGGAGCTGTTGAGCACGAAGTGGGTTAGCTGTAAATGAGTCCGTACCGGTTAGAAGTGAAGAGAGGGGTATTTATACTCCAAGTGAAAATCTAACCGTTCAGATCTACATCGGAAGTTCCGACACAGATCTCGGGACTTCCGACATTAATAGAAAACACTGTTCACAAAGGGTCAGAAGTCCACGTGTGCAAGTCAATGTCGAAACTCCCAACAAATGTCGAGACTTTCGACGGTCGGAACTTCCGACGTACGTTGGGACTTTTTACGTGCACAGTAAATCAAACCAGTAAAGCTCCAGGTGTCGAGACTACCGACAAGGTCTGAGACTTCCGACGGTCAAAAGTTCCGACGTACGTCAGGACTTCCGATGAGCACAGACAGCCAGCCAGTTAGAACCACCGATGTCGGGACTCCTGGCTTGGGTTGGGACTTCCGACTATCAGAAGTTCCGACTCACGTCGGGACTTTCGACATCCATAGTCACCGCGCAGGCTAAGTGACTGGGAGTCAGAACTTCTAGCAAGAGTCGTGACTTCTGACTGTCGGGAGTTCTGGCTTACGTCGGGACTTCCGACACCGACAGTCACAGAAAAATAATCTATGTGCTCGTGGAGTGCTAGAGTGTCTCTCTTTTGATTTTATTTTAATGCTTGAGCACTCTATCTTCCTCAGACCAACTAAATTTGCATCCCTTTTTATAGTGTGGCGGGTCCTAAACTCAAAAACAAAATTAAAACCTTTGGAGAGCGTTTTGAGTTCGTCCGCCTTTACAACTTCAAGAATTGAGGGATACCATTTCATCTTTATCAACTCTTTGAATCTTTCATGGGACTAATAGCTGTGACATATCTCATTAAGATCACATTAGTCCCTAATTTGGATGTCATCAATACACCAAAACCCACATAGGGAGCAAATGCACTTTCAAGATTTTTTGACTTGCCAACGGGTGCGCACAAGCGCACCCGATGGGTGTAGCCCCAAGCTTGCGGAGGAGTAGGATACTCTTTGGACGGTTTTTCAAAAGAGAGGATTCTGAGAGCCCTGGCCCTATATTGTTGCCCACGGCGTGCCCTGAAGATGGTGATTTTTTCTTCGCCGAGGTCGGTCCCTTTGCGGGTATGGTCGTGAGATTTGATGGTTGTTTTAGCCAGATAGCTCAATTGGGATCTTGGTATCCCGTTCGTGGGGATCCGGCTAGGTTTAGCCTAGCTAAGACTCGATCGTGGGCCAAGATTCCCGTGAAGCTCGTGTGCTTGAGTTTTGGCCGCTCGTGGGCTCATCCTTTGTCGTAAGGGTGCCTTGGGCTAGCCGTCAAAATCGTTGATGGGCCAGCCCTTGTACTCCTGGGCCTAGGTGGGCAAGAGGAACACTTTTTGACCTGTATCCCTTTTGCTGGTAAAGAGTCCTGGTCTGCTCGAGGAGGCAAAATGTCCAGTGTGCCTTTAGAGGGAAAGGATAGAGATTGCGGGCGCATATCCCACGACATGACATGGTGGTGGATCATGGCAGGCGCGAAGATCTAGGTGGACGGTTGCCTTCCTCACATCCATCACCCCTATAAAACTGAAGGGTTTGCCCCTAGGGTTTCATACTTTGCCTCCTTGCCTTTGCATCTACAACCTCCACCGCCAATCGCCTAAGCCTCCTGCATCCGTGTCTCAGCCGTCATCGAATTTGTATCCAACCACTCCAATCCTCTAATGGAGCCGTGGTGCCGCTCTGATTTCACCCTCCAGCGCCTAGAGGGCCTCATTTGTCATGGTCTTCTTTGCACGCGGACCGTCACCGAAGAGTGGTGACTGCCCGGTGATGAGGACACGCCGTCGCCGCCCAATGGCTACATTGTGTCCTTTGCTCACTTCCATGAGCAGGGATTCGCTAACCCCGCCCACAAGTTCCTTCGGGGATTGCTGCATTACTACAAGGTAGAGCTGCAACACCTTAATCCCAATGAAATCCAGCACATTGCGGCATTCGTTGCCCTATATGAGGGATTCTTGGGGATTAGTCTCCACTTCGACCTGTGGTGGTACTTCTTCGCCATCACCATCCTGAAGAAGCGGGAGAAGAAGCAGGAGCTAAACGTGCTGATGGGATGCGCTGCCATTTAGCTCCGTAACAACCGGGTCAGCGAGTACCCGCCGATGCGTCTATCGACCTCCAACAAGGGGTGGCATTCACATTGATTCTATGTCAAGAACAACGCAGCCACCCCCTTGCTAGAGTTCACTGGGCACCTCATCGAAGAGTTACTGGACTCGTGGAGGAGGTGGGAAGTCCTAGAGAAAGACAAGAAGAGAATCCAAGGCCATCTCGCCGCCATCTGAATCCTGAAGGAGAGGGTGTGAAGGGGTCGAGGATCATCGGTGCCTACCACACGCGGAGGGTGGCACCACTGATGAGGCACGTGCTTCCCCTACACACGATGGTGCCCGGGGCATCACTTGACGACATGGCACTCGCCGAGGGAGCACTCTCCCCCTCCGAAGTGGCACAACACATCAAGGAGGCGATGGAGCCTCCGTGGGACGACGCCGGCGCTGTCCTCGATTTTGTGTATCCGATGCTGGGGCACCCCCCAATGTGGCCAGAACCGAGGTACATTATCTTCATATGTTTTCTTTCCTCATGCCTTCTTTTTAATTGAACTCCTGACCTCTTGATGCTGATATTGAGATAGGGGGGGCAGCTAAAGAAACTCGTCCTTATGGATCACCCGGTTCTGCTACCAAAGGACCCATCCGTGATGGCAACCAACTGCATCATGGCCAAGCGACATCGGAAGGCGAAGGAGGACGAGAGGAGGAAGAAGCAGCAGAAGCTACATGCATGGGAGAGAGGGGAGGACATGGACAGTGACGATGACGATGACGATGATGAGGAAGACGATGAGGTAGTTGCTGACACCGAGTGGGATGACCTAGAGAGCGAGGATACGTTGACAGGTATCCACTCGTCCTTGCAGGGACCCTTCCCATTCCATGTAGAGGGAGGCGAGTTTGTGAGGCCGGAGGAGGTGGGCTAGATCATCGGCCCGTCCTCAGAACCAGTAGGGGCGGGCGGATCCGCCGCTGCTCCCAAGGTTCCAGCAGAGGGGGTGGCCCCACCGTCACACCTAAAGAGCCAGTAGGGGCAGGTGGATCTTCTGCCATGCTTGAGGTGCCGGTGGAGGGAGGTGGCTTCGCTGCCGTGCCCCAAGAGTCAATCGAGGCAGGCAGATCTGCCATCGTGCCCGAGGTGCTGATGGACGGGGGTGGCTCCGTCGCCGCGCCCCAGGATGCAAGGGAGGCGAGCCCCTCTGCCTAGGAACAGGGGGCGGGCTCAAAATGGCCCTGCCCCGATGAGGTGGAGCAAGGACCTAGGAGTTCATCCCCTAAACGCATCCTCTGCCCAACAGCGCCGATGTAAGTCTTTGACTCCTTTGTTTTCTCTGTTTTTCTCTGTTTTTAGCGTGACTTATGCTTTTTGTTTCTTGCAGCATCCTGAGATGGGGCAACTCTTTGGCGCTGGCGCCCAAGAAGAGCGTCGCCATTCAGGCGAGGCTACGGCCATCGGTTGATGTCGCACCTGCTTTGGGCGAGAGTGGCGCCAGCGTCACTGCCTCATCGGCCGGTTAGGCGCCGCCTGCGGTGGCGCCCGTGCCCTCAGCGGGGAAAGCGGGTGTGGGGGCTCGAAGGACACCCTCGAAGGTCGCTGAAGAATCGGTGAGGGAGGCGGTGCCGCTGCCGACGATGGGTCGGTTGGAGATTCCGACCACGCTCATGGCGCTGACCCTAGCGGGCATGACGTAGACGAACAAGGCCCCGCCGAGGCAAGTGGAGGTGGTGGCGGCCATGACAGATGGATCACAGCTGGACACCACCGTGGCGGTGCCCGAGGCAGCGACGCGACCCGCACCTCCGACGGCCCAAATGACGGCTCTCGACATGGGACTAAGGGAGGGGGACACGGCGGAGGGGTCTTTGGGTGTCGTTGCGGTGGTGGAGAGGACCAGCGGGGGATCACCCTTGGCCATGGAGTCGGGAGGTAGCCACTCGCCTATGCTGGGCGAGCCTCTGCTCTAGTGGGTAGATCCGTAAGACCCCACGTCGACACTCTTCTTGCTCGACGATGCTACTGAGAGTATAGAGCGGGAGAGTCTCAACGAGGGGATCTCGGCCGTGCTGGAAGCTCTGAACCGGGCCAGGGGTGCCCTACGCGACGTCGTCGTTCCCATCGGCCGGGTATTCACTTAATCTTGTTTTTCGCCCTCTTCTTTCTTCATGTGTTTTTGTGTTCTGACCATCATCTTTTTTAGTCCCTTATCGCTCATAGCCGGGAGAAATCATCTGCGATGATCCTCTGGTTCACATCGCGGGCCATGGCACGTGTGCGCCCACCATTTCCGTGGCGCTCTATCTCCTGATCGAGCTCCGTGCATTCCTGCTCGAGCTAGAGTCGTGCTTCCTCGATCTCTCGATGTCGGGCGTTCAGCTGCTCCACCGGCATGCATGGCGGGGCCGCTGTCTCCCTCTCGGCCTCATCATCGAGGTCGTTTGTTGAGGTAGCCTCCCTCTCATGGACGCTTTCGACATGCCCCTCAGGGGTACCCGTCATGAAGCATTCACAAGAGGGGTGATGGCTTCCCCTGCTGGAGTCAGAGCTAGAGGGCGACTCTGGCTCCTTTGCCAGGAGGGTGTGGAAAGATTCCACGACTTGTTCGATCACCCCCACGAATTCGTCATTCATGGAAGGTGGAACCATGTGTTGTGCCACAAGGTGGTTAACGATCGTCGCGGTGTTGCGGAGACCGAACGGAAGTACTGTCGGGGCGCTCCATATGAGGTGTTCTGGAGAGAGGGGTTCCCCTCCAGCGAGCCATGCCATGACGTTGGCATCAGAGAAGGGGAGGTGGCGTGGGTCCTCCCTGGATGGCTGGGGTACCAAGGAGACGCCGAGCTGGCGTTCAAGCCTCTCATAGTCGAGGCCAATAGAGGGGAGACGTTGGATGGCGGCGTGAGCCAATGTCAACTCTCCTCCCACCGTGATGATAAAGTCCAGGTCATCAAAGCGCATGTGTGCGCCCGGGACCTAGCTGATACTGTGGCTAGCCATCCGTGGCCTGATGTTAATGTCGAAACACGCAAAGGTCCCCTACCTGGCGCGCCAACTATCGGTGTTTCGAGTAAACACCAACGAGTAAATTTGTGTTATTGCGCGTCTGGCTCGGATGGTGTGCTAAAAAGACATAAGATTTATACTGGTTTGGGCAGAATGTCTCTACGTCCAGTTCGTGGCTGCTGCTCGTGTTATTTGCACTGAAAAGTTTATAGTAGGGGTTACAAATGGGTGAGAGAGGGAAAGATCCCAAGTCTCTGATGGAAAGGTCAAATGATTGCTGAGAGCTTGGTCGCTGCTCAGCTATGTGTGATGTGATGCGTGGTGTGTTCAATCGATCGGTCTCCTTAGTGGGGTGTCCTGCCTTCCCTTTTATAGACCAAGGGGAAGCAGGGATTACAGATAGGAGAAAGAAAAAAAACCAGAGGCAAAGGAGGTCCTACCGAGATGCCGGGTCTTCCTTTTCCTCTAAGCGAGCCCAGCTGACACGGCAGATGGTGCCAGGGATAGCTCCATGCTGGGTGCATGTCTGCTGATCCTGATAGGGCCGCGCTGGGCGTCTGTCCGCTGATGATGCCATGTTCTGGCTTTGTCAGCAAGTGGTCACGTCCCATCCCGCTCCGGCGGTCGGCGCGATGGACCAGGGTGCTGATCCATGACCCTACGGGGAGCAGGCGGCGCAGTGACCGCATGTCCGTTACTGTAGATGATGTGAGTTTCCTCCTGGACCGTAGTGGTTGTCGTATGCTTCCGTCAGGATCCGAGGTGAGGATGAGCGACCTGACGATATGGCATCGTGACTCATAAAGCGAGACCGAGGTGAGGATGAGCGACGGTGACGATGAAGGGTGGGGCGCGGAGACAACGACGCGGATGAGGCTGTCGAGTCATTAGGGCTTGCGGTCGGCTGGCCACCAGGGTGTCGTCACATGGAACTGTCGGGGCATGGTCGCGTCGGGGCTTCATGGCCACCGGGGTGCTGTGACCGTCAGCCCATCAAGGCTCTGTGGACGCCTTGACAAGGCTTCAGGTGGACGAAGTTGGAGGCCTTAGGTGCGAGTGGATGAGGCCTTGCAACTCTAAGCTAGCGGATAATAAGGATAAGAAAGAAGAGAAAAGAAAAAGAAAAAGAATGAAAGTAAAAAAGGGTATTATGGGCATTTTATAGTTTTTACCTAGCATAATGAGTTTTTTTACCAAATAATGTCGAGTGCAATAAAAACATGATGATGTAAATACAAAATTATAGCTTTAAAGGCAAAACAATTGTATGCACTAAATTTTAATTTTGGAATGACAAAAATTAGGAAAACAAGCTCAGAGTCGCGCCTTTCATTCAAGTTCAAGGTAATCAGGTGATCCGTACCTGGACCCACCAGCACTTACGCATTTCATCATAGCTTGTCGTAGTGCTTCACTTAGACGGCTACATAGTGAGGTTTATATGATCGGATAGACCGTGTTGTCCGAGCAGTGTGGGACTACTAGTATCGGTGTATCGCAGTGCCTTGGCTGAGTGATAATACTGTGTCACCAGTAGGGATGAAAACGGCTGGGACATGGATGGATATCGCTGATATTTATATTTGTTTTCATATTTATGTTCGGATTCAAATTCGAATACGAATAGTGTCAATCATGCCAGATAAAATACAATTGGATATCGATATCATAAGTATAAGATTTGAGTATTCGAATACGGATACAGTATCGAATGTTGAATATCCAAACTTAAATACGGACAAATTTAAATCCCTCTAAATAGATTTGATCTCGAATACGATGGAAAAATATCCGTCCCGACCACTAGTCACCGGTCACAGTCACCACTCACCAGCTTAAGCCACATGCGCTCGTGCAAGAAAAACCTTTTCGCTTTGTTTGGGGCTTTGGGCTGCTTCTGGGAGGGTTATCGACTTGCTGCCATCAGCCTGTTTGGTTGGCTGGTTCGTATCGTTGCTGGTTCATTTATGTGAAAGAGAAGTATTACTGGCTGATTCATTGGAACAGTGTCCATGTGAGGGGGCTGACCAGCCCAGCCAGCCAACCAGCCAGCCCCAGCCGATCACGCTGCATGTCGGTCCAGGAACCGAGTTCCCTTTTCCTTGCAGTTGCAGCAGCTCATCCAAATCCACAAGCTCCACAATGGAAAGGGAAAAGGGCCAGTAGAAGATTTCGCAACTCACGAATTCTCTTTGCATATTTCTATATTAGACTAGCAAATATAACTGTTTGTTGCGTGATCACCGTACTTTTGAATTGAACTCTATATTGTGCCAAGACACATGCTACTCTAACTTTTACAATGAGCTTTGAAATTGGACTCCATATCGTGTACTTTCTCATTTTCAAATTGTAAGTTGTCCAAACTTTTTTAGGGCCTGTTTAGTTTAGGTGGGAATCCAGAATTCAGAATTCTGGTTTTTTAGCAATCCAATTTTTAGAATCCAAAAAATCTCATACACATGTTTAGTTCAACCCAAAATCCAGAATTCAGAATACAAATATTACAGATTTGCCCTCATCCCCATGCACCATGCATGCTGCTGCTTCTAACCATGGACGTTGCTGCTGCTTCTTCACAGTGGCTTGCATGCTGCTTCTTCCATGCAAGCATGCATGCTGCTTCTTTCATGCAAGTCAACAATCAACAGCTCACAAAGCTACAGTTCACAATGTCGATGTTGCCTTCTTCCATGCCACAAATCAAACAATTTTGATAAAATTCGACCACAGCTTAACAGTTCACAAAGGGCATTTCACAAACACAGTTCACATTTCACATGTACTAAATTGTTCATAAACCAGTTCACAGTTCAAAGCTCACAGTTTTACACAAACCAGTTCACAGTTCACATGTTTTACACAGTTCACAGTTCACAAACACAGCTAACAGACCAAGTTCAAAGCGCCAACAGCGAGCGATTACAAAGAACGATTATACAGCCCAACAGCGATCGATTCACGAAATGCATTCATCACTTCTGCATCTTCCCTTGACGGTGCCGGAGTAGTTCGTGGCTGAGAGTATGACGCTTTAGGTGGGACGTAATTCTCATCACGATCACAAAGTGCAAAGTCTCTATCCACTAATCCACTAGCTCTAATGAAGTTATGTAGTGCCATGCAAGCAACAATTATTTTGGTCTGGACATGTGGAGGATAAGCAGGGATCCCTAGCAGAATCCTCCATTTCATTTTCAGTACTCCAAAACACCTCTCTATCACATTCCTAAGCGATGAATGTGTGAAGTTGAAGATTTTATTTTTACCTTCGGGCTCCGGGCCGTCACGGTACTCTGGAAGATGATATTTGGCTCCCTTGAACGGTGCAAGGTATCCTGGACGGTTTGGGTACCCGGAGTCCACTAGGTAAAACTTTTCTGCACAATTATGAACTGCGGTTAGCTTCCATTAACTCAAATAGGAAACAGAACTACCTCAACTACAACAATGTGTACCTGATGGTGGATGTGGAAACTTATTGCTCCATTTGTCCATAGCATCATTGAATACTCTCATGTCATGTACAGAACCAGGCCATCCAGCAAGCACAAATGTAAACCTCATGCCAAAATCACAACAAGCCATGATATTCTGGGTTGTAATGTTCTTGCGGCACATGTGTTGAACCATCAAATCCTTGTCTACGATTACTGGTACGTGAGTGCCATCTATTGCTCCAATACAATTGTTAAAAAAGGGAGAGAATCTAGGATTCTGCAATCTAGGATGCATATTACTGAAACTTGGGTCCCTTGGGCAGGTGATTTCTGCAGCTAGCTTGCAAACATATTTCAACACTTTCATGAAGTTGTTATGAATTGTACCTAGTGACCTCTCAAATCTATCCTCATCCTGCCTAACTGACTGTGGTGCTCCAACCATCCACAAGATCATTCATAATGCTTCAATAGAGGAACACTTATTAGTGGATTTCAGGCCATAAGACTCTAGCTTTTCATGGAGTCTATAGAACAAAGTTGGCGTCATCCTAAACATTTTGTAGCAGCTCTCTCTGTTTGATAGCTTTCTCTCTACCCACTTTATCCCATGTACCAATGGTATTCTATACTATGATCTAGATAGATATTTTTCAGTATGCAGAGCAAAAAGAAGCATACCACTAGTTAAATGAGAACCTTCATCATCCACAGGCATGCTGGTTACTTCATCATCACTTGAATCAGAGCTGCTGGAACTACTTGAACTGCTGGAGCTACTTGACTTGCTTGAGCTGCTCACATCCATTGTTGTTTCAAGTACCTGACAAATTGGATACATGAAATAGTTAGTAGTGACACCATTCAAAATAACTTAAGCAGCTTAGAATAAATAGTGAGTACTAAATCTGCAAGTATTCAATAAATAGTGAGTACTGACATCCATACATGACTTAGTTCACATAGTTCAAATGACACACACATCACATACATGCAAGTATTCAATAAATAGTGAGTACTGACATCACATACATGACTTAGTTCACATAGTACTGACAGCACAGGATAACTTCGAATCACACACATCACTTAGTTCACACACATACATGACTTATTTCAAATGACACACACATCACATAGTTCAAATGACACACACATGACTCTGGATGACAGACATTGACACACAGGACTAGTTGTTGACACTGGCATAGTATTCAATGAACCCCTTCCTTGCATCTGGATCAGTCTTCTTGAAGAAAGTCATAGTCTTCTTGTCCTTGCAGATCTGCAGGACAGTGTACCATAGCCTTATATTATTTGGTTGAACACCACAGTCCCTTGCCATCTGCTGCACAATTTCAACTTCATCTTCCTCTTCCTTTCTCTTTTCTTCCCTGCATCTTTTCTTCATGATTGCCTTCATTTCAGCCTTCCTTTCCTGCAGTTCAACGTGTCTTTCCATCATCTTGTTCCTGTCTTCACCAATCCTGGTTTGCTCACTGATAACCTTGTCCATTAGCTTGATAGCTTGGCTTTTGGACTTGGACTTCTTGTTGGGACTAGAGGCACAAGTACTAGCAGTACTAGCCCTCTTGTTGCTATTACTGCTGACTGGGGTCTGAACATTTAGTGATGGCTCCTCCTCCTCAAATTCTTCATTTGCACTAGGAACATAAGCTGTGGAACCATCAACTGCTACACCTTCAAACATTTGCTCCAACTGGGGCATGTAATGTGGCCATCCATGTTTCAGCTTCTTCCAATCAGCCTTACCCTGCAGCACTTGGTAGTGTGAGAAGATTGGAGCATCATGAATAGTGTAGTAAGAACAGAGAAGATTGGAGCATAACCTTAGTCTTTGACTCCCACCACTCATCATCTGCAATGACAGTCCCATCAGAGTTACGGCCTAGTCCTGTGTCAGTCTTCAGTTGCTTTATAAATTGCCACATAGCCTTGAGCTGCCTGTACCTAAACATTATCTGTTCTCTATCGTGCACTTTGCCAGTAGCATTAGTGTACTGCCTAATGACCTCCCTCATTCCTGCCTTGGTCATTGTACCTTTCGTGCAGTTACCAATGTCAATCTGGTTACACCAGATCATACAGAGCTTCTCTGTATTGTCCTCACTCCAATCAGCCCTACTTTTAATAGTCTAAAACATACACAAGAAAAATTGAGCTAAGAATCATGCTGAAGAATGTAATGGTAGAATCATCAAATAGTTCTCACAAGCAAATAGTAATGGTAGAATCAGTAAATAGTAGTGCACAATCAAAAATTGACCATTTAGTTAAAACATGATGCAAATACTGCATGCAGCTGCTCTGATGACTACTTGATGCTGCCAGAAACTCAGAAAGTGGCGCGCCGTCGGCCGGCCGGAAATGCGGAACCCCAGGTCAAGACTCAAGAGTAGGTACGCTGTCCGCTGGCCCCTGGCCGGCCGTTCCATTCCACTGCAATTTCGTTCTCTCGATCGCCCCCACAAGACAAAAAATTACGCAATGACTGTATGTGTCTATATATATATATATATATATATATATATATATATATATATATATATATATATATATATATATATATATATATATATATATATCCACTTATTAGCTGACACGCACAGTTGAGGTAGCAGGGTTAATATCTTAGGTTGTGTTTGGTTTAGCTTCTGAAAAGTGCTCTTCTGCTAAAAAAAAGAACGCCAACCAAACCGGTAGAACAAGAAACTAGTTTTCCCGGCCGTAGTACAATTTTCATAGCACTTTGTGCCATGCAGTTGCCTTTTAGCTTTGAGCTTTTCCAAATGGGTGCAAATAAAGACACGTAGTTGTTTCAAGAAAGATAAAGAGAGATGGGAGGTTTCCTAATTGTTTTAAGCAAACAATTTATTTTCCTTCTCACAACACATAACTCACAGCTCACAACTTTTTCATAGCTCATAACTGAATCAAACACACCCTTTATCAAAGTAGGGGTGTTTCGAATCCTGGTATTATATAATAATTCACGTAGAGAGAACAATACAAGATGCCACAAAATACTTAGGAATAGCCCAATAATGTCACGCAAATCCGATCATCATCAAATGCTTACTGTGCAGATATATATATTTCAAGATACAAGTGAATGATATTCGGCTATTTATATGGGCATCAAGTAGGGAATTGTATCCTACTTCCATTATTCTAAATTATAAGATTGTGATGATTGATGATGAGCGGGGGGGCCGTGTGAGCGAGGCTGCTGGAACTGGAACTGGAACTGGAACTGGAACTGGAACTGGAAGCTAGGCAGGCAGATTCGTTGGGCGATGGCGCAGCGCGCTAGCTGGGCAGGTTCAGGTATGCGTTCATGCATGCATGATATGCATGGACTGAGGACTTGTATATATACCAGCATGCATGCAAGGCTCTGCAACTCTGGAAGGCCATGCATATAATTAATTAATTAAATAAAAGCATCGTTCCTGCGGGACCTGCTCTCACACAGAACATGCATGGCATGAACGTAACCCCTGCTCTGCTCTCCAGTGGACACGTAGTAGTATATATGTCCCACCCGGCAAACATGATGCAAATACTACAGGTTGCCTACTTAGACTGAATTAGTTCTTTATTTAACACTGGAATGTTGGCATACATGGTGTGATGCTGGAATGCTAAATTGGACATAGTTCATTTATTCATCAGAGTTCAAGATAATGAGCATGTCACATATTATAATGTGATCCAATGAGTTATTAACTCATTACCATCACTCCAGTTTGGCCACACACAGATCTAGTCAACACACATTCCACAGGCATTAAGAGATAAATGCTGACTGCGTCTAGTGCTAGATTAAGGACAGACAATGAAATGTTCTAGGTTGGAATAGCTAAACAATTCCAAAACTGACTAACTAACAAGGACAGCTGCTGTACTGCCTATCTGACAAATCTATCTGCAGAACACAACAAGCTAAGAGAAGTTGCCCTAATCAGGAATAGTTAGTTGGCTCTGTTTGTAGGCAACATTATTTAGTTCAGCTATTGATTTCTAGGACAGTGTAACACAGCCTATCAACTACAGAGTAGCGACAAGCTGATGATAGCAGAAATGATAGCATATGTGTGAACATGATAGCTGGGACTTCCTGCTGGGATCAGATCACTCAACAATCAGTTCATGAGACACTGCATACAGCATATTTTTAAAACTGCTACTAGCAAGATAAGAAATAGAAGGAAAGGAATAAATATACTGCACTGTCTAGTTGACACAGAAAAGGTAACATTCTTCAGAATCACAAGGTAGTTGACACAGAAAATATATATAACTAGACACAGTATTAGCTACAATAAAAGATTAGCTACAATGAAAGACTGTCAGTTCATGAGAGACTGCATACAGCATTAGCTAATGAAAGATTAGCTACAGGCACTGATGATGACCTAGCTAGCTAGGAGCAGTTGACATCAGATACAGTTGACATCATAAATTTTGGCAGCAAGGGAAGACGTCAATCTAGGAGGTATAGTTTCCTTTTTCACAAACAGGATTACCAACGCTATAAGATGGAGTATAGTTTCCTTTTTTCACACACAGATAGCACAGATACACACAGATGCACCCCTAACAATCTTGCAGGCAGGGCAAGCAATTCTATCAAGCATTCTATCAAGTTTGAACAGCAAAAAGTGAACAGCAAAATCTAAGGGCTCAAGCATTCTATCAAGTTTGCTGGCCTCGCTGCACACCCTAAAAAATTGTACCAATAATCGAACTCTGATTGTTGGCGACAATCACTAACAGATCACTAACAGATTGTTGGCATTCTATCAAGCATTGTGCACAATCACTAACAGATAACAACTAACTCTGATTGTTGGCGACACTAGTACTGTGAAATTGTGAACCAAAGAAGAGCATATATCAAATCAGAAACTACACATATATCTCGCCAGATGATGACCTAGCTAGCTAGGAGCAGACACTACACATATATCAACATTGCAAGAATGTAATGGTACAGCTAAGAAAAATACCCTTGGAGCGTTGGGTAGGATCTCGACGTCGTCACCGTCGTTGGAGGCGTTGGACGCGAAGTTGTCCTCCGCGACGGCTGGCACCTGAGGACGTCTACCGCGGGCCGTGGAGCCTTCTTCCACACCGGAGGTAGACTTCTGCCGTGGGCCGTGGAGGCTTCTTTATGACGCGCCGCGACCAACAGCCGGCACACCACTACCACGGCCACCACCGAAGAACGTCGAGGTAGCGCACCCGGACCCAGCTCCAACTCCAGTGCTGCGAGGAGCACGGAAGCCAACACCTCCAGCTCCAACACTTCGGCTTGCGCTGTGGGCTCCAACGGGAGGGGAGGCATTGGGGCCGTCGACATCTCCACCTTGAAGACCGAAGCGAAGGAGGCCCTGGTACCCTCCCATGGGCGGCCATTGGCTGCCCTGCGAGTTGAGGTCGAGGGCCGCCATGCTCGTACGGGGAGAAGCGAAGTGGCTGGATCCAGGGCCGGTGAAGGCCGCCTGATTGTAGCCTTGGCCGGTGGGCGGCTGCGACAGGAAGTCCCTGGTGGCGTCGATGTTGCCGTAGCTGTGGCCATCACCGTAGCTGTCGTCGTCGCCGTGGAAGAATACATCGCCGCTGTACTCGTCCATGCGGGCAGTGCAGCAGCAAGATCCCGCTGGGGCGGTGGAGCAGCAGCAAGATCCCGCTGAGGTGGTGGAGAAGGGAAGGGACGAACGGTGGAGTGGCAAGGGGAGGCAGGCAGGCAGGTGTGCGGGAACTGGGCCCCGGATTCGCTCCCCGGCGCCCCCAAAATCGAGCGAGAGAGCACGCGCGGACCGAGCCGTGGCCAACGCGGGCTGGTGCTCCGCCTGGACGGCGGCCGCGACGGCCGGGGACGGCCTCGGCCGGAGGCACAACGACGGCTGGGCGGAGGGAGGGAAGGACCCGGCGCGGTGGAGATGGGGGAGGAAACCAGGAAGAGGGAGGAGGCGTTGGGGCCGAGCTGCGGGTAGGGTTCGGGCGAGTAGCGAGTGGGAGAGAGCGGCGGCGGCGGCTCCCGATCGGGCGAGCAGAGCGGCGGCGGCGGCTCCCGATCGGGCGCCGGGTAGGGTTCGGGGGCAGTGCGGGCGAGCAGCGATTGGGGGCAGTGTGGGCGAGGAGCACGTGCACCAGGCCCAAGTTGGGCTTATTTTGGCCTCTGGACTCCAGAAACCAGAATTCAGAATGGGTATGTGTTTCCAAAAAATTCTGAGTGGTGTTTAGATCCATTTCCCAGAATGTTGGGCCAAAATTCAGAATATTTTGAGTTTGATGAGGAACTAAACATGGCCTTAATATATATAGTTTTTATTATGTATCTACATATAAATGTATATCTAGGTATGACTTATAGTTCAGAATGAAGGGGATAGTAATTTATTTGACCACTTATGTAATGAACTACCATGAAATGGTTATACATTTATTGTCTCCGGTACTATGAAAAAAATACTTAGTTTGTTATAAGATTTCCTCAGAGGCTAAGAAACGCGGAGTGTAGGATTATTTAAAAAAAAAGTTTAAACGTGGAGTGCTAATTCACCCTGCTAGTGGGTTGGATCCAAACTGTATAGACCCTAATTCAAGTCTACTGAGTATGCGTAATTAACACACCCCAATCCACATCTTCCACTCGAAGGAACTAAACCACGCCGAACCGTTCCATTCTTCCAAGCCAAAGTAATCCAACCTAACCATCCTAATTGTGGTTGAACCCATTTGAAGACTAATTTGTAACCCATGAGAAGGGAGCAAGTCTCGCGGGCACCAGTTTATGGCGGAGCAGCAACTCGTAGGAGGACTCCTCGGCAAATGTGTCGTCCTCGGTGACGTCCGGGCCCTCCATGAGCGGCGCCAGGACCTCACCGGCAGGCCATAGGCTGCACGACAAGTTGAAAGGTCCTAATATGATTAGAGGAGGGTGAATAACCTATTTAAAACTCTACAAATTTATTATAGCAATTTGTTAGTAAACTAAATGACGAAATGCAAACTTGCTCTAACTCTACAAGGGCTGCAATCCACCTATCCAATAATTCTAGTTGCTATGATCTCTAGACATAAAAGAGGTTAAGTCACTACTCACTAAGAGCTCTCAACAAGGCTCCACTATAGAGCTCCACTAAATGAAACTAAGCTACTAAGACCCTCCACAATGTACTAGTGAAGCCAGATAGAATAAGGGCGCGTTTGGCCGGGCTCCCGCCGGCTTTGGCTCCCACACTGTAGCGCAACTGTAGCGCGCAGGAGATGGAGCCGGAGGAGCCAAAAAAACGAGCTTCTCCGGCTCCGGCGCTATCAGTGAGAGAGAAAATGAGAAGAGAGAAAAACGGCTCCGGTGAACAGTGTCGCTACAGGGGAGGAGTCAGAGGAGCCGGAGCCGCTCGGAGCCCGGCCAAACGGGCTCTAAAACAAGCATCACTCAGTAAAAGCTGCAGTGTGCAAAGAAACAGAGAAGCGGTGCTATCTAGATACCTGAGACCCACAATGCAATAAAATATCTCATATCTTCTCTTCACCATCTGTTTTTCATTGGCGGATGACTTCAATGACCAACTATTGCTATAGTAGAAAAATGTTATTTTAAGAACGTGGGAGCGGAGCAAGAACATTTACCGCTCCTAGTTTCTTTGGCATCACTTGTTGCAGTGTTGCTAGTGGTGCTTATTTACTCTCTCCAAACTTGGCACCACTTAAGCCATACATTGCACAAGGCCTAAGCAAGCTCTTAAATCTAGTTATACTAAAGAGGTTGCTACAACTAGTTTGCAAGAAAGTAATGGAGTAAGTAGGGTGATTATACCGTCGCGTCGAGGAATGAATCTATCATAATATGTAGACAATCCAATCACCCGTTATGGTCATGAAACATTTTTTAATTACTCATGGCTGCGGTTATGGATTTTGTCCTAATTATTTTTACCTTCTTCCGGGTCTCCCAATGGTGCTATTTCTAGCCACAATGAGCCTTTCGTGGAGCGTTTTTATGGGCCATGTTTTTATGTGGCGGGCCAACTTAAAATAACAGCTACTTTTTGCCTAATCGGAGAGTGGGTGGCAAGAACGTTTGACTGGTTTTTTTTAAGATCCACTATAATGCGGCTTGTATTAATAAGAACGAGTTCGAAAATTATAGGCCTAAGAAGAGCACAACACTCATACATGGGCAGAACCGCCCATCATGAACAAAGAAAAGAATATACCACTCCCTAAGGATAGGCGCCAATAAGGTCCTTAGAGCAAGTATAATATCAGACTTTAAGCTGGCTAAATACTGAGGTGAAGAAGAGAGGAGAGAAGAGAGAGCAGAAATGGGTTGTAAGCTTAGAGTCAGCTTAGATATAAGAACCAAGAAAATTTGTGAGAGAGACAAGTATGCCATATATAGTGATTACTATATGAGTGGAAACCTTATAGTATGGTCAACAACCGGTTGTATTATTAGCCTTGCTCTTAGACGCTTTGTAGTGTTCCAATAAGGACTTAGATGCTTAGTATTGTGTCGAATAAGTAGCAAGATTTGAGTACCAATCCATAAGTGGTAAGAGCATCTCCAAGAGTTCCCTAAACCTCCTCCTAATCCTAAGTTTTTAGGAAGATCCACAAAAAATCCATCTCGAACAACTACTAATACAATCTCCTAATATTTTAGGAGTTGAAAAAAATCCCCATCATCCATGTAACTTTACACGCCGTAGCCTCGCGCGTATCCTTCAACTCCCGCTTGGTTTCCTTCGCCTCCCGCGCCGACGGTCAGCACCCACGGTGCCTCATTGGCGACGGAGCTCCGCGCAGGCACGTTGTTCCCGGCGGCGCACACGACGGAGACGCCGCGCGCTGTGGCTCGGAAGCTGCCGATGGCGATGCTGTCCTCAAAGAGCGGGATGGGGAACCCGCCGAGAGAGAGGGACAGCACGTCGACGCCGTCGCGCACCGCGTCGTCCATCCCGGCGACGATGTCGAAGCTGTAGCAGCCGTTGAACCAGCACACCTTGTATGCGGCGACGTGCACGCCGGGGGCGACACCGCGTGCCTCCCCGAACCCAGCGTCCAGGACGCTGGCCCCGGCGACGGCCGCGCCCACCACCGTGGACAGCGTGTGCGTGCCGTGCCCGTGCGCGTCCCGCGGCGACACGTACTCCAGCAGCAACGCCGCCTCCGAAGGGTTGGTCGGGTAGTTGGCGCGGTGGCCCTTGGAGTAGAACCGCGCCCCGATGAGCTTCCGGTTGCAGTTGGAGGTGTTGAAGTGCTCCCCGCCCTGGCACATGCCGGCCCACCGCACCAGCGCTGGCGGCATCCCACGGTCGTCGAAGCTGGGGTTCTCGGGCCACACGCCGGTGTCGAGCACCCCGATGATGGTGCCGCGGCCGTACCCGGACCACGCCCACGCGCCGGTGGGGCAGAAGTTGAGCCCCAGGAAGCGGTACGAGTAGGTGGTGTGGAGCTCCACCCGTCGGTCGGCGCGCACCGACGCGACGCCCGGGAGCGCACGCAGCGCCGCGGCCTCGCCATCCGCGAGCTGCGTCGCGAAGCCGTCGAACACGATGTGGTAGGAGTAGAGGAGGCGCGAGGAGGGGCGCTTCTCCTGCTCCCACGCCACGGACCACTCGACCTTGGACTTGGAGGCGAAGAGCATGGCCTCGCCGCTGTCGCCCTCGTCGTGCGGGTGCAGCTGCACAATGTAGGTCTGCATCGTCTCCGCGGTGGCACCAAGGACGACCGCCGGATGGAGACAATGCAGACCTACAAAGCTAAAAGCCGCAACATAATTCATGTGGCCCCAAATTTAATTTTTTAGATGTCATTTATTAGAAACTCTTGGAGATGACATTCTTTTTTCCTTCCCAAATCCTTTTAAGAGTTGCCAAACTACAAGTTTTTAGGAGAAAAAAGTAGAAAACTCTTGGAGATGCTCTAAGATAGCAAGTGTGCATTCCAATAAGGACCTAGATGCTTAGTATTATGTCGAATAAGTAGCAAGATTTGAGTACCAATCCATAAGTGGTAAGATAGCAATTGTGCATTCCAATAAAGACTTAGATGCTTAGTATTGTGTCGAATAAGTAGCAAAATTTGAGTACCAATCCATAAGTGGTAAGATAGCAAGTGTGCAAAGTCCTTTGTATTATATACAATGTCATAGCAAAATAGATTTTGAGCCAATCCATAAGATCTGGGTGCGCGATGAAAAGATGCTCCGGCGTCTCTAGCTACGAACACATATCAAATCTTATGTCACGAGGAGTTTCCTTCGGATTAAGATTGACGAAGTTTTCATTAAATTATGCATATGTTGTGTACTATTTATTATTGAAAATTAAGGGAAACAAGCTCAGATTTGGCCTTCGATACAAGATCAGTACTGGACCCACCAGCACTTCTTTTTTTCATCACTGCTTGTTATTATTATTATGTTATTTATTAAGTGGCTACACAACACAGTAACATTATATGTCCGGATACACTGTGGTACCGGAGCAATGTGGTACTAGGATCGCAGTGTTCGTTGGTTTGAAACTTGGTTGAAACTGACTGGTTGTGTGAGAGAAAAATATGATTTAGCTGATTTGATGAACAGTAAATTATGTGGGGAGCAGCCGGCTGGTCTGGAGTATCGCTAGCGACTGTGGCGGAGTGATACTGTGTCAGCACTCACCAGCCGCATGGGCTCGCGCACGAACCAAATTGAGCCTTCTGGTGGAGTGTTTAATGGGCCATATTTTCGTGTGGTGCGGAGTGTTTCACGGACCATGTTTTCATTTGGTGGGCCAAATTGAAGCAACAAGTCCACAAAGTATCAAGTATACAACCCGACGCTACACAGAGACCATGGATACACGTTTTCGTTACAGTTCTAGTTCTAGCGTTGTTGGTAGGGGTGCAAGCAAAGCAACACTACGAAGTGAAAGCAGCTTGCATCAGCTCCCTTGAAGCCAGAGATTCAATTCAAAAGGTAGCTAGCAAACTGCAGAGTTTTCGTTTATATGACATGATAGTCTTTTTTATACAAACCCAGAGTAGATACCGGTAGTTACATTACATGGGCGTGCAGTGACATCGCAACAAATTGAGGCTGGGCGCGGACCGACACATTGAGGCGAGGCGAGCATGGGTGCAGTTACATTACATGGGCGCGGACCGCAACAAATTAATCTGGTTTCCGCAGCAAATTGAGGCGAGGCGAGCGGCAGCATCAGCGGGTCATGCCAGGGTGCATCCGTGGCGGCATGGTGGCGGCGGTGCCTCCCTGCCTCTCCATGTTCGCATGCCATCCTGCATACACGCGCAGAAACAAACACACAGCGGCGCGCAGCATCTGTCAGTACTGCGCTGGACGACCAAATAGCTAGGGAAGTGCAAGAACTGAATGAACAGATGCTTGTTGATGCTTCACTGGTGGTACTGTAGAGTACGCACCTATATTCATGTCGAATCCCCGCTTCTTGAGCTCGCGGTACTCCTGGCAGAGCGCGCAGCACTGGCAGCAGCAGTGGACGCAGCAGTCGGCGCAGGGGCTCTCCTGGAGGCCGTACTGCGCGCGCATCTTGACGCGGTAGAAGCAGGAGTAGACGCACTGGCAGCCGGTGAGCAGCATGATGAGCGTGTACAGCGCCCCGCTGGTGCCGCACGACGTGGACCCCCGGTCGATGATCTCCGCGATCTGCCCGAACGTGATGCACGGGCACAGGCACGTCACGCAGCCTGCATGCAACCCATCGTTAATTCCGATTATACACCAGCAAGGAATGATCAGCCGCTCCGTGCGTGCATCGATCGATCCTCTTCTCACTCACAGTTGCTGCAGTCGTCGAAGCAGTCGCAGAGCCCGGTAGACCAGGCGGCGACGGGCGCGGCCTGCGCCTGCATCGCGAAGGCCGCCGTCGCGCCACCCGCCTGGTAGTAGCCGCCCCCGCCGCCGCTGATGAGGATGCCCGTGGCCAGCGGCTGGGCATCACCCTCGTCTGCCTTCGGGTACATGGTGGTGGATCGGAGGCGCGCGCCGCACTGTCCGCCGACGAACGAGGCCGGAAACGAAACCAGATCAGACCGGGGGCGGAGCGTTGGACTTGGACTTTGCCTTGTGCGCGTCCGCCGGCCGGTCTACCCTGTCCGGCCGCTGCGCGCATTTATTTATCTCGGCGGGCTGGGGGCGATGGTAACCGCAGTGGCGCAGTGTGCAGTGCGTTCGCCACGACACGTTTTTTTTTGTTGGCTGGTGGGGCGAGTGACCGGGGCACGCACGCGTCTGCGTCAGGGAGTGAGGGCATGTTTGGATGCCGACCTCGCCTCGGCGTGCCTGCCAGGCAACCAATCTCAGCCCCAGGAGACTCGCGCCGGAGGTGGCTGGGAGGCAGCATCCAAACAGGTACGTGATGGCCCCGGGCCCGGCCGGCACGAGCGGGTCAACCGTCAAGTCGTCGCCCGGCCGCCGGGCACGACGTGGAAATTAAACCCGATTTGACGCGGCCGGCCACACCCGGACCAACGGTTAGGCGGTGCGGTGCTCCACAGCGCCGCTACTCGCGAGGCTCATGTGGCCTGCCGCCCCGCCATGCATAGAATGATCACGTTGTTTTCGGCCGTCGTTTCAACGTCAAGTGTGCCTGATCCGGATAATAAGACCCAAAGTCTGCCTAGATATCGTCGTTCAGCAGCGTAAAGGCGTGTTTGAATCCGGCTACTAAAATTTAGGAGGTGTGTCGGGAGGATGTTGTATGGGATGTTCAGATACTAATAAAAAAACAAATTATATAATCCGTCAGTACTCCACGAGACGAAATTTTTAAGCCTAACTAATCCATCATTAGCATATGTTACTGTAGCAAATCATTGTCAAATCATGGACTAATTAGACCTAAAAGATTCGTTTCGCAAATTAGTCGCAAACTATGCAATTAGTTTCGTAATTAGTCTATATTTAATACTTCATGCATATGTTCAAACATTCGATGTGATAGCACCTAAAATTTAAGGAGGGGCAACCAAACACCTAATAACATGGGTCGCGTCCGTGCAAAGAAGACTTTTCCCTGCCCACAGATACTGATCCAATGGTGGTACTTGTTGGAATTGCCAGGCGTGTTCATCGAGTTGTTCTCTTACTCAAATTTGATGGGATGGTCTCCCTTTCCTTTTCAGAAGACAAGTTTGTCTATTCCCCCCACCAATGAGATAAGGCGTCCATCCGCATTATTCTAAATGCCAGTGGGCACACGATAACAATCATGGAAAGACGCCTACCGAGTTCTTGCAAATGATGGTGGTATTCATCGGCAATCAGCAACCAGTGTGTGCTGCCAAAAGGCCAGGCTGTGGGTTACTTCTGATTTTCTGAAGCCGAAACATGGTTTTCAAAAGGGTGTACGTGTGCACGGCTAACTGCACTATCAGAGCAGAGAGCACCCAGCGAAATATTCACGTGATGAGCTGTTTGGCTGATGCTGTGTTATTACGAGAGAAAAACAGTGTACCATAACTAATAAGCCAGGCTAATAAGTTCAAGCAAACATTTAGGATTGTGCTTGAATCCACCGAAATCCAGCCTTTCACAATCTAGCTTGTAATCAAACACCCTCGACTATTGGTCCTTCTTACGATCCATCAACCCCAGATTGCGAGCATTAAGCAAACACTGTTCTGTACAACCGGCCAAGTAGCAACCACGATGCTGTTCCTCTCCAAGTCTCCATAGCTTATCACACTGTAGGTCTAAGACTACAAAAAGAAAGACAAAAACCTATTACATTGCTGCACTAACCCGCACAAATGTTGAAACCGCACCCACTCTGCACCACAAATCTCGAAATGAATTTAACAGTATCTACCTTACCACAAAAGCCTACACAGATAAAAAAATGATGGCGCAGTACCACAAAAGCATGAGCATTAACACATTGTGGCTTCATTGGGATTTGAAAACATTTTGCTGTTCTGGAAGGCGTCCAAGATTGCTGGGGCGCTTCAGTTCTCTAAACGTCAATGGCTTGGAATATCTTCCTTGATCTATATATTTCAGTGTTAGGGAGATCCAAATCTTCTGGAAATGCCTGCCTACGTATCCATGGATTCACAGAAATAAGCAATACTTGGCATGCAATTCATATTCAAATACTGGACGTATGAGGCAAATGATCAAGCCGCCCATTCAGTACTCGACGAGCTCGCGCACTTCGGTATTGCAGTCGCTGGTGTAGTGCTTCTGACATTTGTTCGAAAAATTCAGGATCCCATCTCTGAATCAAAAGGGGATCCTCAGCATAGCATATGTATATTGATGTAACAGCACTTTCCACAACCACAACAGTTAGTCCAACCTGCAAAATTGACCAGATGTCAATCTTGACAGAACTAGCAGAGATTGTACTGTATGAAGAAAACTTGGACACGGTTTTCCTTTTCTTAGTTACTACAGTCATGCAAATTCATATGGAGATATTGGCACTTACCAGTATCATACCCATCAGCATGGAGGTTGAACCAACCATAACAGCTTTATCACTTTGTTTGAAATATGTCCAAATGCCCATGCAGGTTCCAGTAATTAATCCACCTAAAATGGTGCTCATCAGAAGGATAGCACCCGAACAGTCATAAGCAACAAGCGATTCGATGCCTGTGGATTGAAACAGCTCCCAAGCGTCCCTAGCTGAGCAATTGAAACTCTGTCCATTAACTGCTATCTGAAAATGAAAAACTATTTTTAAGGCATTGATTGGATAGCATGATATCAGTAGTCAATATTCCATAGCATGAAATAGAGATAAATTGTTACAATAATAAGTTCTCACATTTCAATAAAAGCAGTGATTGGGTCAAAATCACATGCATTTGTTTAAAAATATCCAGGAAAACAAAGGTACTTTGATTGACAGAAACTAAACCTTATAGCTTAAAACAATAAGAAAAATACTGTCAGTGTGGAGTAACAAATGATAAACAGAAAACAGCAGGAACATGTAGACTTTTAACATAGGCATGGTCTACATCTTGAAAACTACTGAAGAGAGAAACATCACTCACCTGTACATATGCATATTTGTTGAAGAAGCGAACAAGCGTCTCCACAATATGAAACAAAAAATCAATACAACATAGCAAACACTCATTGCTGCCAATTTTAGAACGAATTCCACGAATCTGTAAGGGGTAAGGTAAAAAAGAAAAAAAACGATGAGAACTATAAAAGGAAGCTAAACGACAGAGTATAAACAGAGGGAGTAAAAATGCAAACCTCCCATCGTAAAGTCCTAATAGCAGCGGTAAAAAGTGATCCATAGCAAATGCTTCCAAATGAAGTTGTCACAGCATACTGAAGAGATTTCAGAAGAGGCTTTGGGGGCATTGTTGCAGCAGCTGGACCACCATGAATGAGAACGAGGAAAACCATCCCTGAGACAATGACATGAACTGTATTGCTAAGGACAGCTCCAGTCCAAAATAAACTGACTGAAAAAATCTGCAAATACAGGAGATATTATTAAAAAAACATCTGAATAATAAAGGCACTAAATATTTATATAGAAGTATGGTAAAAACTTGCCAGCTCACCAAAAGAAGCCACCATTGCCCACCATTTGGAATGCCAAATGCAACAATACCAGAAACTCCAAAGGACCATAATGCCATCCAACAAAGCATGACTACCACAAACGCATAAGCAATTCGCATCACATCAGGAAGTTCCCGTACCATTCTTACTGCCTTCTGTAGTACTAGCATTGTGAAGGGAAACCTAGCAAAAAGCAACCCAGTAACTTCCAAGCAAAACAAAGAAGTATGCAATGCTCAAACAAAGGTACTGTTTCTAGGTACTTTAGCATGTAACTTGAGTTCTAAAGTTCCAGAATAAACAGCCTGAGGCTCCCACATATTATGAATCGACGAGGCACAATTATTGGATTATTGCAGTGTGCCTTTGACAACATTCAGCAAAATATAGAGGCCAGGCAAGTGTGGCTAGCAACCAAGATAAACAGAGTAAACACTGTTCCAAGATATACATACAAGGTTTGTCATGAGTACTGGAAGAGAACATGACAGACATGATGGGTGGGAGGTTTCAGCCATGGTCCTCAACAACCAGGGGCTGTGGCATGGTTCAATCTAATGGTGAAAGAGGAAAGGTGGACAAAATTTCTTGACCCTTTCTTGTCTCTAAAGCAAATACTGGCACCTTATATATAGGTGGGCATAACAGACACCGCCAAGGCTACGAAGAAATGATTCAAGATAGAATGGACACGAAATGAAGGAGAATACGCAGTGGAATTATTCATTTCTTTTTAAAGCAAATCAGGTCATAAGGTTTCAGGACTAGATATTATGGCTCTCCCACCGTTCCATATAACATTATTTTTTTTCAAAAGTAGTCTACCAGACAGCACAAGGAATATGCCCCTACTGATTACAGTTTACTGATAGGACACATGATCAGACTGCTTATGGCATATAATGGTAACTATTGCTGAGTGGCGAAACAGATACGAGCTACCAGTAGTCCAGTTTTAGAACATTGTTTGTCAAACTCTACCAGTTACATGTGTATCACTAACCGTCCAGTCGTCTGCCATTAAAATGCAGCTGATAGTGCCCCGTCAGCACCAGTAATCTGAACCAGAATACAAAGAACATAACAATTTTTAGCTTAAAGTGCACTCATCACTTCCCACTTTCAAATACCTGGTTGATTGATCTCAAATATGTGATCATAATATGTAAAGTGGCATAAATCTATGCTAACATACGTGATCCTTTGCCCCCACACAAATTAAGCAGACCAAAAAGCCATATCAATCAAGGAAGCATAGAAGAGTGGCGTTATGGCACACTTGTGCAGCCATGCAGCATGTGCAGACAACCTCCTAGCAGGATCTTCATGCAGTTATAGGTGAGATTGTGCAGATTCAGTCAACAGGGTAAGGCATTGCGAGTGGATATTCTTCGAATTTGCATGTTATTTGCAGAAACTCGCTCTCCTACTCGGTGTCAGGCATCAGACCCACATTCACTAGAGCCCAAATTCGTCTGAAATGAGATGGAATAGGCAATTTTTACAGACAAATTCAGAACATAGTGTTGTTGTGAGCTGTACCTATCGAGCACAGACATGACGTAGAGGAAGTGCAGGCCGGCGCCGACGGCCAGGGCGACGCCCCAGAAGAAGTGCTTCCCCCAGAAGCACAGGACGCTGACGACGGCGAGGTAGGCCGTGAGGCAGTGCACGGCGGTCCGCATGACCACCTTGCCGCCGTCCTTCCTCCAGGCCGCCACCGCGAGCCACGCCCACGCGAGCGCGGCCCCGACGGCGCCCGCGGCGCCGTAGTACTTCCAGTACGTCTCGGTGAGCTCGGACGCCGGCACGGAGGGGTCCTCGGAGCGGTAGACGGAGGGCGGCGGCGGCGCGGGCGCGGGGTCCGGCGAGCCGACGGGGGTGTTGGTGCCCCAGGGCTCCGCGGTGAGGTTGGCGTAGCGGCCGATGTTGAAGCGGTCGGCCTGGCGGAAGCGGTTGAGGCCGAAGAGCGCGAGCGCGGCGCCGAAGACGAGCAGGTGGAGGAGGAAGACCACCAGCCAGAACACGTCCCGACACTGCCGCCTGGGCCACTGCGCCGCGGGACCCCCCGCCGCCGCCGCCGCCGCGGGCGGGCTAGGGTTCCCGCTCCCGTCGCAGGAGGAGGTGGAGGAAGAGGACATGGCTGCGATCGGCGGCGATTGGGGAGGGGCCGGCCGGTACGATGAATGGGGATTAGCAAAGACACGTCCTGGAACAGTTAGCGACGACGCGGAGAGTAGTGGAAACTGGCTAACTGCTCGGCGCTGGTGGTGGGGGTGGGACTAGGGGAGTAACCGTTTCGGTCATCGGGGAGACGATGACCTGCGCGAGCGAACTGCCCGGTGAGGCGGTGACTGATGGCGACGTCGCGCGGAATTCCGGGGGGCAAGGGGAAGCCGAAGCGGACGCGGTTCAGCAAGTCCGCGAGCGAGGTTGCTGTGGACCTGTGGTAGTGTAGGGGTTTGGACTTTTGGAGCGAGGCGGCTGGCGACGCGACGAATGCGAAGGAGGCTTCGGGGTTTTCGTGTTGGGGCGGAGCGCGACCGGCGTCCGGCGGTCCGGCTGGGGCCTGGGACGGGGGGGGGGGGGGGGGGGGGGGCACTTGGACGCGAGGATAGCTGCTTGGATCGGACGGAAATGTCGAGCGGCTGCCTGGGCGTTGGGCGACTTGCTGCGCTGGATCCAGCGTTCCGCTTCCAACGGCAACGCAAATGTTTCCGGAGTTGAAATGATGACGGGCGTTTTGTGCTGGTTCACCTGCACGCTGCACTAAACGGCTGTAGCACACGAGAGGTCCGTGTGAATGAATGAATGAATCTACTATTATCAAAGCAAAGCAGGTTAATAGCAATATTTTTTTTACCGTGTCTGATCCAAAATCTAAGGTATATCCGTTCACCGACCGTACACATGGCAAAAAAATAAAAAATAAAAAATCTTCACTTCCCCTGCGCCCCTCGCTCCCTCCCCCACGCGCCGTCCTCCTGCTCCGCTGCCCCTCTCCGCACCGCCCTCCGGAGCCCTCCCCTCCGCATGCTCCACTGCCGCTCCGCCCTTGCCAGCGCCGCCCCTGCTGCATCCCCTCCTCTGAACGCACCTCCGTCCTCACCTGCGCCGCCACCCCGCCGTGCCCTAGGGTTGGCTGGACTCATCCCCGACGCCTCGTCACCGTGCCCTAGGGATGCCCGCCGTCACCTCCGCCGCCGTGACGTGGTGCAGGGCTGGCCGCCCTTGCCTGTGTCGCCGTCGCATGCCCTAGGGTTGGTCGTCCTCGCCTGCGCCGCCAGTGCGACGGTCCCGAGCTGTCGCTGTCACATGACAGTCTCCTTAGAGCAAAGTGTGCCAGGTTGTGGGTGCATACTCCTGGTTTATGATTCTAGATGCCCAAAAACTTTTCCTTTTGTTTTCAATCAATTTTTGTTTTGACTGGACATTGATTTTGTTTCCAGGGATCTGATAGAGATGTATTGTCTATTTTTGGTGTGCCAACTAATGTGTCTTCGTGTCTTTGTGATGATGCCGGCTCCCCCTTCCTTCTCTAGAAATTGCTACACAGGTAATTGCTATTTTATCCATCTGTTCGGTTTTTTCCCCTTCCTTGATTATGTCACAGAATGTAATTGTGAATTGTGGTGCAGGTGCATACTGATCGTTTTTTGCAAATTGGTTGACAGGGATGCATTGCCTTTGACAAAAAAAGACAAAACATTAATTTACACGCCAGCTTCAAAAGCAAGGCATGTTAGTGTTAGTGTTATATATCTTTAATTTGTTATGGCTAGCAAAAAGATTCATGACCAACATAGAATTAAAATTTCTTTTGGGCATAGTCCATGTTTTTCCTAGCTGTTACTGATCATGCGTAGCATAGGTAAATAGGCCTGCTTATCTTCATAACTGATTAGTACTCATGTAGGCTTGGTGAGTTTGTTTTACTTTCTTATTAATCTGTCGCCACATATCTTAATTAGTACATGTCAGTTGTTTTTGAAGCTGTCATGTTATCAGATTATCAAATTTGTCTCTATATATGGGTGTTCCACTGATAATTAACATGCTAATACTATGGCCATGTGACCCCTTCTCTGTAGGTACGATGTCCTACAAAGTGCGCTCATGATTTTTGAAGAAATGTGTACATGGATATATTGGACACAGATCTCAAACACTAAGGTGTAGCTTTGCTCTGCTTATGCTATTAGTTTTGGTGTCAGTTTCAAAGGCAAGACATATTAGTGTTAGCATTATATACTTTTTTATGCTATTAGTTTTTCCGTACCTGTTACTGATCATGTGTAGCATAGGTAAACAGAGCTGCTTATCTTCATAACAGATCAAGGTTAGACAGCTCTGCATTCAGTTTACCATATGTTCCTTTCAGTTTGACCTCTTTAGTACTTTGTCATAATTTGTCTGCGGCAGGTTGTCCTGAGTCTTTTTTTTTGTCTAACAAACATTATTGATGGACTAATTAGCGCTCTTTCAGGATCCAATGTTCACTTATTGAGATGGTAGCTCCGTACTGCTTATGTTTTCAGTTTTTTTATTTAGATACTCTTGCCGTCATTTCTAAGTGTGATGTTATTCTTCCTGAATGCAGAGGCTACACATCTGTATGCAGTTGTTGGCTTTCATAATAGAGATCTTTCTCATTTTTAGATTACACTTATATACTTTGCCCGTGGGGGAAACCGCATGCCCGAGATCCCCGACGCAGCGGACGAGATCGAGGTCCTCCGCGCAGCTAAGCGCAACTTGGAGGAGCTGCGAAGGGGTGCAGGGTTGAATCAACTGCAGATCGCGCATCTCCCGCACCCGCCGACGTGCTAGGAGGCCGCGCGTAGCAGCCTGCAGCCGCACTGCAGCCGACACCTGGCGGGTAAGCATCTTCCTCGCCGACGCCATCGCGATGTCCATCGGCTGCTCGATCTGCTGCAACTTCTCGCCCGTAGCTGGGATCTGCTGGACGCCGGTTATGGAGACGGCTGTCGTCATCGGGAACTCCAACTTGTAGAAGCGCGGAGGGTGGGCGCCGTGGCTGACACCCGGAGCTGCTGGTTCTGGAGCAAAGGCCGCGGACAACGAGGCGTCGTGGTGGTGCTGTATGTTGCCGCCGTAGAGTAGAGGGCCCTCAACGCCTCCATGGAAAACCCCCTCGGTGTAGGAGGGCTACTGTACCGCCCCACCATAATGGATCAGGGCGGTAGGGGCTGGGGCAGCCAACGTCGTGGTCGCCGGGAACGTTGCCATCGTATACACCGGCCCGACTGTCGGGGCTAGGGTATAAGATGGGATCGGCGACGGGGAAGGCGGCATCCGGAGGAGATGGATGGGAACGCCCGTCGTGCTGGAGTAGGGCATCCCATACGGCAGCACCGCTGGCAGGGTGGTCGCAGCCGGTTGCGGCGGCGGCGGCTGGGGCTACGGCTGGAGCGCATAGGGCCTGGCGAGGAAGGCCCTGATGCCTGCCACAGCCTGCCCTAATTCCAGGATTGCGGCCGTCATCTGTTCTGGGGTGAGGACGAGGGCGGACGGCGCCGAGGCAAAGGGCGCAAGCGCCCCTGAGGATGCCAGCGCGCCCAATGCCGGCGCGCCTGCTGTGTGGGGCAGCAACGCCGACGAAGACGCTGGTGGCAGCGGGTGGGTGTGCGGCGGCGGCGGGTGGGAAGAACTCAGTAGAGGGCTGGACATGATCGAACTAGAGATCTCTGATACCAGATTGTTATGTGGCTGCTGGGATTGAGAGGGAGAGAGTTGAGGGAGAGGCGGCGACAGGCGGCTACAGATACTGTTTACAACCATAATTGTGGCGGCTGGGGCTGCGAGGGAGGCCGGAGGCCGGCCAGCGGCCTTGCCCACGGCCGAGCAAGAGGGAAGGGATTTCCTTCTTAATTCTTGCTTGATTAGATTAATACATCTCCTCTCCTTATATAGAGAGGTTTACTTGACTCCCAAGCATGGCTTACTTGACTCTTAAGCAAGCGACCTTTATCTCTAATTAACTCTAATAATAGCGGGCTATACCGCCAGCCTAGGCCCAATAGGCTCATGACGTACTCTAATAGTCACACTATATAATCAACATGTGGACGTCCATGATCCTAGGTAGATACATGTTCCTATCCATTACTGTGTTATCTCCAAACTATCACCTTGTGGCATGACGTATATCTATTACTAAACTTATATAATCCTTATTATCCAGCCTAATCTTAATTTAGCCTTATTCAGCATGTATGTTTCGTAGCGACATCAGCATGTATGTTTCGCAGCGACAATGAAGATGAAGAAAGCACCTCTGCACTACGCTCTACAGGTATGACAGACACGGTTCTTTTCAAGTTCTATCATCCTAAGAATGCACAGTTTTCACAAAATGCAAGCTACACGCACCTGCTTCCCTGAAAAACATATGCGTATATGTATACCGCTGCTGTTCAACAGACTTCATGCCAATACTCAACAAATCTAGCCTCTACTGCTTTACAGGTTACCTATCCGGATGCAGCCACCACACAGAATGCATGTGCCGCTATTAGGAATCTGGTAAAGTTCCACACATTCGAATTGGGCCTCCTTAGGCCAGTCTCAATGGAGTTTCATGGGGGGTTTCATGCACAATTAATAAGGTGCCACGTCAGTTTTTGCATGAAACTGGGAGGAGAGAGAAGAGATTCGTTTCATGGCCATGAAACTTATCCGCACTGTTTCCAAAACTTTGGAAACGCCGTGAAACCTGCACTGAGGCCCTTCCTTCGTTTCATCGCGACTTTTCTTCTCCGGGACCACGCGGGGAAGAGAGGGATGATAGGGATAGGTGGGACCCATGAATAGTAAAATAAGGGATGAAACCGTGCCATGAAACTTTGCACTGTGGGAGAGACCCGTTTCATATCAAAGTTTCACGTGTTGGAAACTGGGAGGTGAAACTCTCCATTGAGACTGGCCTTATCTTACATTTCACGAACCAAGTACCGTGAACCAAGATACTAACAAGATCATCAGCACGGTTTCAGCTAAAATGTATGATTACTCCACCTAACGCTATGTGTTTAGAGTATGATAGTTATGTCAGAACCACCATTGCTGCTTATCGTGCAGCCTAATGTACAGAGCTAGCATATGTTGTGCACTATTATGGTACTTATAAAACACCGCCCTATGCTACTGGCTTGGAACATTGCCACACTTATGAAATCCCTCTGTTGAGTCTGTAATATACAGACGTACCGTCCTCATATTACAATGCCAGATATTTATCGTATCAATGCTTCGATCTTGAAAAAAAAATATAGACACGTTCAGATCTACGATTGCATTTCCAACTGACTGTCGACGCCCCCTCGCGTGCGTGATGGACTAGTGTGTGATTATTGCGCTCCAGCTTCATGACATCTCCTTTAACCCACCCTCAATCAAACCCCACATCGCACATCCTCAAAAATATAGATGGTATTGTGTTCAAAAATATAGCTGGCTACAACATGTTACAAGAACTCTGGAATATACTACATATATTTAGAAATTGATTTGTTGTGAATAGCTCTAAAACTCATATCCAAACCTATATGACGCTCGTTTGGATGACCGCACAGACAAATACTTGGCAGAAGGTCTGAGAACAGATGCCTTATGTTCAAAAATATAGCTGGCTACATCATGTTACAAGAACTTTGGAATATACTACATATATTTAGAAAATTGATTTGTTGTGAATAGCTCTAAAACTCATCCAAACCTGTACGACGCTCGTTTGGATGACCGCACAGGCAAACACTTGACAGAAGGCCTGAGAACAGATGCCCAACGAACGACGGCCAATATTCCTGCATTCTTATGTCCTTATTTCTACCTACCGAAGAACGAGGAAGACCGATCTCAGACTTATTCTCTCTAGTCCTTTATTGTGATTAGATCTAACCACAACAAAATAAAGAAGAGACCGGAGAAAATTATTCCATGGCGGTGACATCATCTCCGTCTTGATGTCGCCGTTCGAAAGAAAAGTCTTCATGCCGTCATGCCGATGAAGTTGCTGACGCCGTAGCTGTCTCCCTCATCTTCAACAGAACAAACATGGAGAAAACGATTCCACCCTGTCCCCTCACCGTCCCTCACCGTCGCCGGAGAGGAATAGGAGATAAATCCCCTAATACCAAAAAAAACTTAAGGCATGGAAAAACCCTAACCTTAAGGATTCAATCTACTGAAAACTTATTAAAAGACGATGGATCACCACTCCCTCCGACCTCCGGCGAGATATCAGAGGGGGACCAGCGGCGGCGCTAGGGCGAGTCGCGAGGCGAGAGGGGCTCGGCGCTTCGTTAAGGTTCCTGTTGGAACTAATAAAAGTCGTCTTCCTCCTTCAAACTAAATGACAATGTTTGAAGTTGAGATATTAACGAGGGAGGCCATAAATGTTTTTAGGCTAAGGGTCTATTTGGGTACACATGGGGTTAAAAATTAGTCCAAATTAGCTATAGTTGGCTAACTAGTTGAAAACTGGCTAAAAATAGCCTAAAATATCTCACCTATTAGCCCTCCCAGTGTAGATGCACTAGAGCTAATTTGAGCTATTTTTAGCTAGGTAGTGATTAGCTCTCCAAACAAGTCCTAAGTTTTTTTACCCTACTTTCTTTTTAGTAAACCAATCTCATTGAAAAGTTCCATTGAAATTGACAAACTGTGTTGCATAGTTTAGGGGCTTAGATTTATTATGAGCAAAACTTGTTCATCAAGATTTAAGTTATTGACTTGATGCAGGGTTTGTATTTTTCTAGATTTATTTTAGAATTTAATGTTATCTTTCGGTGGTATGTGACGTACCTCTCGACAATAAAGCATAAATGATGACATTGTCAACCTTGAGATCTGCAAGTTCAATCTTCCGAAGATGCTTATATATGAGTAATTTGTGTATGCACATTCATCCGTGTGTGTTATTGATGCGTATATAACCACATATGTGGTGTGATTCACAAAAGAGAAGTTTGTTGGCTTAAAATATAAAAAAAGGTTTTCCCATTTTCGGCGGTCCTAGCGCCCGGACGCCCACGCAACCTGCTCCCGTCCATTGATTCTTTCCCGCCCCGCCGTAGTGCCCGCGCATCTGGACGACTTGCCTCGCACGCGCAGCTCGCCCTGTCCGCCTCGATTCGAGGTTGCTCGCCTCACCCCGCACGTGCACCCTTCCCCGTCATGCCCCATCCATAGGACACCGGCGTGCCGCGCACCCCGTTCGCCGGCCCCCAACTCGTCGCGCCTCATTCCCTGCGTCCATGCCGTGCCACCATCACTCCTTACGCCCCATGACTCTCCGAACAACATGAAACATGTGCAACATGAAACGCTTGAATAAAACATACATATGAAACATCTACATACACTTGTAACATATGTGTGAAGCATGTGCAGCATTCAGATAAAATACTAGCAACATGAAAAACACTTACTGCAACATAAGACTGAAACAACTAAAATATTTGGAACATATTGTTTCAACATAGTATGAAACATATGCAACATCCAAATCAAAACGCTTGCAATATACGTCTTGAGCAGATGAAACATTTTAAACAAACCTCTAAACATTTGCAACATATGCAACATCCCCCAACCACTTTTACAACATCCATACGAAACAATTACAACAAACGTCTAAAACACTTGAAACATACTGTCGGGGACCTAATACCGGGGTACCTCAGAAGATGGAACCAATAACCATCAAACGTTAAAAACTTCTGGACGGACAAGGACGCCGTTACGTTCCTTGCTCGAATGACGGGAGTTTGGTTCCGCCTTGCCCGACGCCTTTGGGCCAGCCTCGCCTCGCCTGAGGGCTAAGGGCTAGTCTCAGCCTCGCCCGACGCCTTTGGGACAGCTCCGCCTCGCCCGAGGGCTAAGGGCTAGTCTCCGCCTCGCCTGACGCCTTTGGGACAGCTCCGCCTCGCCCGAGGGCAAAGGGCTAGTCTCCGCCTCGCCCGACGCCTTTGGGCCAGCCCCATCTCGCCCGAGGGCTAAGGGCTAGTCTCCGCCTCGCCCGAGGGCTAAGGGCTAGTCTCAGCCTCGCCCGACGCCTTTGGGATAGCTCCGCCTCGCCCGAGGGATAAGGGCTAGTCTCCGCCTCGCCCGACGCCTTTGGGCCAGCCTCGCCTCGCCTGACGCCTTTGGGCTAGCTCCGCCTCACCCGAGGGCTAAGGGATAGACTTCGCCTTGCCCAACCCCCGAGGGGCGGGCTCGGTCTCGCCCAAGGGATAAGGACTGGTCTCCACCTCGCCCGACGACCGAGGATGAACCTCGCCCCGCCCGATGTCTAAGGACTGGTTTCGTCTTGCCTGACAACTTCTCCCCGTTCCCTCATGATGATGGGTACAGGGCAAGACAAGACGTTCGGGTCAACCACGGCTTCCAGGACCATACCCTATGCCCCGGCAGGAAAGGTACTGCCAGGGAACAATGGGACGGGTGCTTTAGACCCTTTCAGGCATAGCAGAGCCTGAAAAGTATTGCAGGTGTGTGCTCCTCACCCTGTAGAGTTGTAGGCGCCGCCTTCAGCTCTGGGACACGGAACCCGACGAAGATATACGACAACCACTATGCTCCAGAAAAGGATTTGCGATCTCCACAAATGATGGATATGCCGTCACCACGTTATGGTCCCAAGGGAGCGGTGCCCGCTCCCGTCCCCTCGGGTTCACCGGATCGGAGCACACGCTTCAGCCTCCGGACGCCCTCTCCGATCAAGAAGACCTTGCCCACAGCGCTACTCCGGACCTCGACCCTGCGTCCCTCCGACAAAGATTCATAGGAACCAGAAGGCGTGTGGAGCAAGACTGGGCAAGGCTCATAAGTCAAAGCCACTGTATTACAGTCCATACCCTGCGAGGGGCAGTGCTCTGTAACCATCCTGACATTCTACAGAGGCATTGACAGTATTGTAGGCGCTTATCATCCTTTCGCACCCATCAGAATGGGAAACCAGGATAGGTAGACGTGAGCCACAAGGCTAGGTAGAGTACGCATCCTAGCCCTCACACTTGTAAAGCCGCCCCCTTCATCTATAAAAGGGGATGCGCTTCCTCCAACAGAGGGACCGACTTTTGACGGCACAACGCACAACACATACACACAATCAAGCTGCTATCAAGCTCTTGGCCTCCTTTCGACCCTTCCATCAGAGACTTGGGACCAGTCCCTCTCTCGATCGTTTGTACCCCTACTACGAACCGTTTTCGATGCTAATAACACGAGCAGCAACAAACTGGACGTAGGGACATTCAGCCCGAACTAGTATAAATCTTGTGTCTTTTAGCGCATCATCCGAGCCTAACGCGCATTACTATAAATCTACTTGCCGGTGCTTGTACGAAACACCGACACATACACTTGCAACATGCGCTTCGCAACATCTCCTTGCTAAGTTCGCGCGTCGCGGTAGCCATGGCGTCGATAGCGGCCACAAGCCCACAACCCTTCTGGGTGGGGAACGGCGGCATCGACAACACCCAAGCAGCATCTCGGCGCGCGGGGGACGGGGCACGGCGTGCAGGAGCGGGCGCGTGGCTTGAGCGAGCTGGAGCAGGCGCGGAGGAGGATGGAGCACGACGTGGCGTGGGATGGAGCGCAACATTGGATGGGAGAGCCGCGTGGCGTGGAAGACGGCAGCAACAAGCGCACGACACAACAGCACGCGACGGACGAGAGTGAGAGATATTTTTTAGAGAGAGATGGAGAGACCTATTGGGTCGGTAGCGCGTAGATTCAGAAAAGCGGTGTCTAGAGCATTACTGTTCCACGGTTTTTCGTAGCGATGAGTTAATTCAATGTCAAACGCTCAATCGATGGTTAAAATATTATTTTACAAAGCACGTTTTTGTTTTTAGGTGTTTTATATATACTCGTTCTCACTGCATTTGACTAGTACAAGACATTACGACTTGGATATGAAGTCTATGGATTTTCATCTAGATGAAACTACTTTCTTTTCTCTCTTTTATTAAGCTTCGACTCGTCTCTCGCCTCTCAACGATTGTTTGTCAGGACTCCAAGACCCGCAAGTCCCTGCTACCTGATGAAGCCTTCAACAAGCGCCATTGTCACCGAGCGTCGTCCTTCTTCTTGTGTTAGATTTCCTATAAAATCTAGTATCACTGAGTAAAGAAGGCAAACAAGAAAATAGGAGCCGGGCCACCCTGAGTCGAGAAGATATTGGGCTGCAATGGACCCCCGAGCTTTTCTAATCGGGCCTCTCTGTGTCCATCTCCGATCTTCACATAAGCAGTTGGGCAGGCCCACTCGATACTAAGGCCCCGTTCGACTCGTTGAAATTTGACTGAAATTGACTGAAAAATATTATTTTAATTGAATTGTTGTAAGAGAAAAATACTGTTTCGGCTGAAAAAATAAGCCAAACAAGCCGGTTTCTGGGTAAGCTGAACGGGCCTAAGCCTTTGTTTACTTCTCACACCAAAACTTTACACTATGTCACATCGAATGTTTAGACACATGCGTAGAGTATTTAATATAGACTAAAAAATAACTAATTGTACAGTTTACTACTAATTTACGACACGAATCTTTTAAGCCTAATTAGTCCATAATTTGACAATAAAGTGCTACAGTAACATGTGCTAATGATGTATTAATTAGGCTTAATAAATTCGTCTCGCGGTTTACTGACGGATTCTGTAATTTATTTTTTATTAGTATCCGAACACCCCATACGACACCCTCATATAATATCCGATGTGATATCCCAAAACTTTACACACTGGTCCCGTTCGTTTCTCTTGTAATTCATACTTTTCAGCTTTTTTTAAGTCGGAACAATATTTTTCTTTTAGAGTAAATCAATCGAAATAGCGTTTAACTTTTTTTTTTTCAACGAAGCAAACGGGACCACCGGATCTAAAAGGCCTAAAGCACGAAGCCGTTTTCTGGCTTGTTGGCTGTAGCGTTATTCGTCAGAATCATCATCCTCGAACACAGAAGCAGGACGACTGTACTCTCTCCATACTAAAAAATAAAATACAACTAATTTTAAATTTAAACAAACCTCTATTTTATTATAATACTCTTAGTGGTACGTGGGTCCGTTTGCTGCTTTAACTCTGAGATCGATCTATAGTTTGTAGACTAAATTAAAGTAATTTAAATATTTTTATTTAATTTAAAATATAAACAAAACTAGTCATGTAAATGTACTTTACATGTTTGTAGCTCTAGATCTAGAATTATTTAGAGCTATAGGTAACCAGTTCTAAGAAGCTAGAACTCTGTCAAACATGACTTATATAGGCACATGATCCTCCTATAGTGCCATCGCATTCTTCTAGTTTTTCTTGGCCTGCGATAGTAATCTCTCCTTGGAGCATCTCCAACCAATATTAAGGACCTATTTGAATCTCATGGTCTAAAGTTTAACTACTAAATTTTAGACCACTTTAGCTCTTGATGAGGCTCCAAACAAGAGGTCAAAAGTGTCGTCTAAAGTTTAGTCACCCTAAAAAAACCTTTAGATCACACACACTACTATAGGAATCAATTTGCGCAGCGTGGTCAAAATGGGCTCCGTGGCGGGCACCTCTTTTGCCCGCCACGGTTAACCGGTGGCCGGCCACCGAGGCGCCCGCTGCGGGAAAAAGTTTTACCGCGGCGGGCCACCTTACTTGCCCGCCGTAGGAAATCGTTATTTACCGCGGCAGGCGGTATGAATGGTCCGCCGCGGTTAATACGATTTACCGTTGCGGCCACTTTAAACTGCCCGCCGCGGTAAAGAGTTGATTTACCGCGGCGGGCGCTTTATCTTGCCCGCCGCGGTAAAGGCTGCACAAATACACAGCACCACCCCTTCATCTTCTCCACGGGTCTTCCTCTCTCAAACTCATGGGGGAAGGTTTTGCCCTAAAATTTGAGGAAACTTTTGATTTGAGTTGAAGGGCTTGGATTTGAGGGAGGAGGACATCATAAGAGGTCCATAAAGGCTCTCCCTCTCTCCTTCCATTCTCTCTCTCTATTTCCATCACCTAGAGTTCTCTCTAGATCTAGATCTAGATCTAGATCAATTTTAATGGAAAAAATGATGTCATGTATTTCTTTAACTTTAGATTCATCATAGATGCACGCTTCATCTTTCACATCGTCATTTCCTCTCTTTTTCATGATTTTGGACGTAAAAATCATCAATTTCTCCTAATTCTTCTTTATTTAATGTTGATTGTGACGGATAATGTTCGCAGGTATGATGGATAGGTCGGAATGGATGTACCGGATCGATAGAGTGAATGATCCGCGGTACCTCTTTGAATTAAGGAAGTTTATTGCTGCTGGTAAAGCTCACCATGAGAGACTGAAGCAGGATGACAACCATATGTCCATGTTCTCGTTGCAAGAACCTGAAAGCCCACCGAGACAGCGATGTGCAAACTCATTTGATCATGTATGGTTTCGTCGAGGGCTACACAGTCTGGACATTTCACGGCGAAAGAGTTGGTGCGAGTGGCGGTGCATCTGGAGTGAGCTCTTCGACGCCAACGACGACAGCACCACCGGTGAATAAAGATCCTTTAGGAGCACCCGGCTCCTCATCATCTTCTGCAGCAGCTACGCCAGCTGACAGTGACAATAGTTATCGTGATTACATCACGGTGGATGATCTAATGCAAGACATGGTCGACAAAGCCGGCGACGGTGGGGATGGTCAGGATACTATGAGCCAACCCGAGGATATGCAGCTTGTTGAAGATCTAGTCAAACACTTCGATGAAGACGACGTTGTGTTGGGTTGCCCAAAGTGGTTGGAGAATTTCAGAGAGTTGAAGCAGGCGGCAGTTGATCCTCTCTATAAGGACGGCGGCGATTGTTCGAAGGAGTGCATGGCGCTCCGTTTTAACCTCCATATGTTGATGTTGAAGGCTCGTCATGGTTGGTCTGACACTAGCTTCAATGAGTTGTTAAGCTACCTTGCCACCACGTACCCAACGGCTAACAAGGTGCCCGCCAATACTTATCGGGCCAAGAAGCTGATCCGGCCAGTGGCGATGAAGCTTAGAAAGTTTGATGCATGCCCTAACCACTGCATCCTGTATCGGGGCAATGAGTATGAGAATTTGACGAGTTGTCCGCACTGCAGCTTTAGTCGGTACAAGAAAAATGCTGGTTGTCGCGTGGATGCAGAAGACGAGGGAGGCTTGCGGGGTGGTCGGAAGAAGAACAAGAAGGGGGCAAAGAAGAGCAGTGCGGCCAAATAGATCTCGGCTCAGCAGGACGATGAAGAAGAGGGTTACACACACAGAAAAAGTCCAGCACTGTCGGTGTGGTTCCTACCCGTGACCGATCGCCTACGTGCAATATTCGGGAACCCGGACGATGCCAAGCTCATGTCCTGGCATGCATCAGCTGACCGCCTGAAAGACGATGGCAAGCTACGGCACCCATCCGATGGCAAGCAGTGGAAGGATTTCGACGAGGCCTACCTAGAGTTTGGCAAGGAGCCCAGGCATGTTAGGTTCACGCTGAGTACCGACGGGATGAACCCGTTCGGTGAGCTTAGCAGCTCGCACAGCACTTGGCCCATCGTGCTCACCATGTACAACCTACCTCCCCATCTATGTCAGAAGCATAGGTACCTTATGCTGACCATGCTTATCTCCGAACTGAAGCAGCCCGGCAACGATATAGATGTGTTCCTAGAGCCGTTCATGGAGGAAATGAAGATACTATTTGATGTTGGGGTCCAGATGGTGGATGCATCCCGCAAGGAGAAGTTCACACTAAAAGCAATCATCTTTGTCACCATCACCGATTACCCCGGTCTCTTCTCACTGTCAGGGCAGATCAAAGGGAAGACCAGCTATGTAATTTGCATCGACGAGACCTGCTACACTTACCTTAAGGGATCCAATAAGATGGTGTACACGAGGCACAAACGGTTCCTTGCCAAAAATCATAGGTATAGAAGAAGTATTATGAACAAATACTTTGACAATCAGGACAAGCCACAGCGTGATCAAACGACGCAGACTAGTTGGGGGACAAAGGTGTATGAGATGGTTAAGGACATGGATCAGGTGGAGTTTGGAAAGAAGAAGAAGCTGCCTGAAGAGGGGCCCAAGCAAACAAGGAAGCAAAAGCGGGACTAGACGGAGGAAGTCCCCGCCGCCGTTCCTTTCAAGAAGAAGTCAATTTTCTTCAAGTACCTGTCGTATTGGAAAACACTGAATACACCCCATGCCTCGACTGCATGCACCTAGAGAAAAATGTCTTTGAAAGCACTATCGGTGTTCTGCTGGACATCAAGGGCAAGACAAAGGATGGTATCAAGTCACGGACAGATCTTGTCAATCTGGGCATCAGGCCAGACCTTCACCCGAGACCGCCTCAGAATGGTAAAGTCGATATCCCGGGTGCGGCCTGCAACCTAACGCAAGATGAGAGGACAACTTTTCTTAAGTTGCTTAGGGGTATCAAGGTGCTGACTGGTTTCTCTTCCAACATCAAGAGCCTAGTCTCCATGAAAGACCTCATAATGACCGGCTACAACTCACATGACTGCCACGTCATGCCGACGGTGTTCCTACCAATTGCGATTAGGGCTATCCGTCCAGAGTATGTGAAGATGGTCATCACACGGATGTCATACTTCTTTAACCACATCACTCAGAAGGTCATTGATAAGGCTGAGCTGCCTGCCCTGAAGGAGTTCATCACGGAGACCCTTTGCCAGCTCGAGACGTGCTTTCCACCATCTTACTTTGATATTATGCCACACCTAATGATGCATATGGTCGATCAGATCCATCAACTGGGCCCCATGTACCTACACCAGATGTGGATGTACGAGCGGTTCATGTCGACCCTCAATAGATACGTCCATAACCACGCTTACCCGGAGGGCTCTATGATCGAGGCATACACAACAGAGGAGGCCGTGAACTGGTGTATGAGGTACATAAGAGATGGGAGGGTGATTGGGCTGCCTGTCCATCACCACAAAGGCAAAACCTCAGGGATGGGGTGCACAGGCCGAAAAGTACGCACCGATGTGGCAAATCGAACGGTGCAAGAAGCTCATTACAGCATCCTTCATCAGTTAGTGAGCATGGAGAAATACATTGAAAAGCACCTGGAAGAGACCCACGCTGCTAATGATGGGCAGCGCACGGAGGCATGGGTCCAGAACCATCACAAGAGCAATTTCATAGAGTGGCTCAAAGAGCAACACATATCCCTTGAAGGATGCCCTAATGAAGATATAGAGACCGTTAAGAGGCTTGTGTTAGGCCCATCCAGCCAAATCACCATGTGGCAAGGGTATGATGTCCAGGGCTACAGGTTCCACACGAAAGACAAGGACAAGAAGAGCTCGGCACAGAACTGCGGTGTTCGATACGAGGGCGAAGAAGAGTCCACGGGCCAGAGGAGGCAATACTATGGCCAAGTTGAAGAAATATGGGAACTTGACTACGGCCAAAACCTACGCATAACCGTCTTCCGTTGCCAGTGGGTCAAACCGAATGCGGTTGTAGTGGACAGTTATGGGCTAACCACCATGGACCTCAAAAGTATCGGCTACAAAGATGACCCGTGGGTACTAGCAACCAATGTCGCGCAAGTGGCCTACTATATATATGCAGAGGACCCAAAAAGGCATGTGGTTGTGTTCGGAAAGTAGCGGATTGTGGGAGCTGATGGGGTGCAGAGTCCCGAACAATACAACAACTACGCAGAGCTCGAGCTTTTTACCGATCATCCAAAGAAGATCAAGGCCGTCGAGGACCGAATTCAATAAGTCCAGGATGATGCCGTGGGCCCGCCCCGACGGTGAGAAGAGGACGGTGAAAGCACCTACACCAAAATGATATATGTATCCCAAAAACATATATGTAATAATATAGCCTGATCTATTAAAGACAAGTTTTATAACTTATTATTAATATCATGGAACCATACTACTCTACTAGTACTACTGAATCTACTACTACTACTATACAATACTACTCTACTAGTACTACCTATTTCTCTACTTCATCTATTCCTATACTATCTGCTACTACTGTCCTCCTATACTCCTATACTATTCTGACAAAACATGAAAACATTGAAGACAAGTTTGAGCTCTAGTAGCCCATTTGATCAAGCAAGAGGCTCAATTCTTGGTATGCCTGTGAAGATCTGAGATCCAAAGAACAGTGGACTATAATGCAGTTTCTTTTTTTATTCAGCCAATAATGCAGTTAATACACATCCAAAGATGTTGAAATCTTTTTATCTATTTTTTCACCTAGTGACTTGATCAATTAACTAGTGCTTAATATAGGTAGAGGTAAATTAGTGCAGCAGTATTAACCGTGGCGGGACACTGTAACAGCGCCCGCCGCGGTTATTAGATTAATAGCGGCGGGCAGTGTAAGTGCCCGCTGCAGTAAACATTTACCGCGGCGAGCGAATTATATTGACCGCCGCGGTTAATCAGTGGCTATATATGTGACCCCCGCCCCCCGTCCTCCTCTCCCCGGAACCCTTGCTCCGCCACCGAGCTCCTTCGCACTGGGCCCCATCCCTGGAACCCTAGCGCCGGCCACCGAGCTCCTCCGTAGCCACCGCACGTGCCCCCCACCCCCGTCCTCCTCCCCCATGCCCATGCCCCGCCCCCGTCCTCCTCTCCCCGGAACCCTTGCTCCAGCGCTCGCCGAGCTCCTCCGCGCTGGGCCCCGTCCCCTGAACCCTAGCACCGGCCACTGAGCTCCTCCGCGGCCACCGCACGTGCCCCCCGCCCCTGTCCTCCTCCCCCATGCCTGTGCCCCACCCCCGTCCTCCTCTCCCTGGAACCCTTGCTCCAGCGCCCGCCGAGCTCCTCCGCGCTGGGCCCCGTCCCCGAAACCCTAGCACCGGCCACCGAGCTCCTCCGCGATCACCGTCCACACGCCGGGCCCCGTCCTCCTCCCTGGTCACCGTCCCCATCCTCCTCCCCGGTCACCGTCCACATGCCGGGCCCCGTCCTCGGAGCTCTAGCCGCTACCTCCTCACTTGGAACCTGCTGCGCCCAGGCCGAGGTAAGAACTACGTTCCAGCATTACCTTAGTTCTGTAATTACATGCTTCGAATCTCAACAGCATTAGGTGATGAATGTTTTTGCAACATGTAGTTGTCTAGTACTGCTGCATTCCCTGATTTAGGAGGTTTAGTTTGTCCATGAGCAGTCATCAATACCATCAGATGAAACTTGTGAACTAATTTTAGGAGATCTTGCTGGAAAGGGTGCCTTCTAAATTTGTTTGAGTTCATATGACGTTGCAGAATGCAGTTTCATAACCATAATCAGACGCACAATTGAATTGCAATTGCATAACATTGACACCCAAAACAAGCTCTAACAGACCTAACAGTTCAGTTTGATCCTATAATCCTACAGTATATCTCCATTATTGTGAACTTTAACAGAATAAATGATTCAATATAAACTAGTGATTTTATCATTTTTAAGCTTTAGCATACCTTTCCCTGGGCAAATTTGTAATTGCAAAGTGCTGTCCTGAGCTTCATACTTTTCTCTTAAAAATTTACATACAATGTTTGATTGGTGCAAAGTGCTGTCCTGAGCTTCATACTTTTCTGTGCAAGATGAATTTCAGTCAAGTAAGAGGCAACTTTATAGAAACCAATGATATGAAGATGACCTTGACTCTCAGGGGAGCTATGGCACCCTCTTGCAGTCAAAATATTATTTTTGTCTTGCCTTGTAGTGTCCATTTGATAGAAAGTGCTGCTCCTCCCTAGTCCCCCTCCCCTGTCCCTGCTACTACCCCTGTCTCTATAATACTATGCTACTATATCTGCCTACTCCTCTGTACTACACTGTCTACTACTGACTAGTAGTCCACTACTAGTAGTCTACTGCCTACTACTTTCTAGTAGTATACTACTACTAGTATACTACTACTGCCTACTACTTTCTAGTAGTATACTTTCTACTAGTCTACTGTCTACTGCCTACACTCTACTACCTACACTCTACTGTCTACTGCCTACACTCTATAGCTTGATGCAAATTTTTTGATTTGTGAAAGTTTTTTGGGATGGCTAGCTACTACTTATCCCCTTACTGGTACTCTACTGCTTGATGCAAAATGGTACTTGTATTACCTATTTCTCTATCACATACTACTGCTATTATTATCAGGCATACTTGTATTACCTACTACCTATTTCTCTCTACCACTGTTGTCTTACTACTGCTACTGCTACTCTGAATTCAACTGAACTGCTATACTACACTTGGTGAATTTTGAACTGCTATACTACTGATCTATGATGCTTTTGGTGAACCGTAGCATTTGAATTCAATTCTTTTTGCTGCCTATGATGCCAAAGAAATTTGTGACAAAATTCTGAGCATATGCCACTGCCTATGATGCACCTTGCCTTTAAACTGATCACATGCTAAATTTGTGAGAATTTTGAGATGAATTGGTCACTCTGCTGCAATTTTGCCAAATTTGATATAATTTTGGTGGTGGTGCTACCTATTTCTCTACTTAATCTATTCCTATACTGGCTGCTACTACTGTCCTCCTATACTACTCCTCCTACTCTACTCTACTCTACTCTCACCTCCTCTAGTCTTCTACTCTATCTTGATGGCTGAAGGACTTAGCCCTTTGGGGCCGAATTTTGAAACTATCTTGATGGCTTTTGTTTGGTATTTGCAATGATGATTCTTTTCACACTTCTAAGCTAAGGCAGTGGCATATGCAATGATGTGAACCCTTTTATGCTGAGGCAGCGGCGATGATGATCGAGTGCCCCCGCTAAACTAGGATGGCTTGTATACCAGATACAAGCAACCAGTTTAAAAGCGATGTGATGACTATGGGGCAAATCTGAGCCAACTACTACTACTTTACTACTCTAGTACTACTCTACTTTACTACTCTAATACTACTCTACTTTACTACTCTATAACTATGTCTATACAACTAAAATATGTATTCATTGTAGCTTTCCAATGGCGGAGGAACCGATAAGCGAATGGCGCGACCCTACCCCTAGTGCATCATCATTAACTAGCCTCGAGAGCCACATGTCCGTGACCCCGAGGCCAACAAAGAAACATCGTACAGGGGACGAAGATGATCTGACCTACCAACCGAGGGACGACAAAGTTGAAAGTGCGTGGTCTCCAAACCCTGAACAGATGCCGGTGGTGCCTCGAGAATTGAATTTCGAGGAGGAACAAGTCGGGGACAAAGAACCCCCCGCTCCATCTCCAACCACTTCAGGCAAGTCTAGGGGTCAGAGGACAAAGCTGAGAAGGGGGGAACACAGGAGGCACTAGAGGGAAATCTACGGTGAAGTCCATGTGATCCATGAGGTGGGACCAGAGGGAAACCCATTGTCGCCACCCACGGTCCTTGCCAAGTTCAGCAACCAGGTGGCATGTATAGTCAAGGACAAGGTGGAGATCACTTGGGAGGAGTGGAACAATGTCCCAGTCGACTACAAGACACATATCTGGGGTGAGGTGACGAGGAGCTTCCATTATCCCGAGGACACCAATCTGAACAAGTGCAGGGAGTGGGTCATGCACGTGGCAGGAAGAGCCTTTAGAAACTTCAAGTCCATGCTGACCAGGTACTACCTAAGCTAGGCAAGTCACCCTGTGTCAAATACACTATGGTGAAGGAACATCACTGGGAAGAGTTCTGCAAACAAAGAACAATAGAAGAAGCAAAGGCAAAGAGCGCCAAGTTCAGCGCACTCGCGAAGAAGAACCTGCACCCCCACCACTTGGGCATGACTGGGTTTGCTGGTAAGAGGCCCCAGTGGCGGGAGGAAGAAAGGGCTAGAGCTGCCGCCGGGCTTCCTGATCTGTACGATGGTGTAGACTTGAGGGCTAAGGACTTCAGTCTATGCCCGCAAGCTGAAGAAGCTCAAGGAGGGCGCGAGCAAGTTCAATGAGCCCTAAGTTTGAGGAGGTGGAGAGGGCTGTCATCGAGGCCGCTAAATCCAAGGACAGCTTCGAGGTTCGTAGGGGCCAGGACTTGCTGACCCTGGCACTGGGTAACCCCCGAGCACCGTGGCCACGTTCCGTGGCATGTTGTCGAAGATGAGCTAGGAACTCAGTGGAGTCATGGCAATCCGACGCTGCCACATACCGGTCAAGGCAGAGGTACAAGGAGGGCATCTTTCAGAAGGGCTATGATCAAGGCGTGGCCTGAAATGATCAGCCGGTCTATAAAAGAAGCCTTCATGAGCAATGTCCCAGATATGGTGTCGATGAGGTCAGAGATGCTTCGCTAGGCTGGCGTGGCCGTGCCTCAAGTTCCACAAGGGCAGACACAAGGGCAGCCACTGCCGATGATCGAGGATCGCCCAAGGCACCCCGTCGACGCCATCCGGGAACCCATGCACGTCCAGCTCATGATCCCATTCGGCAGGGCGAAAAAGTTGACCGTGGGTGAGGGTTACATGCACCCCAAAGAAGATATCAAAGATTTCAACCAAGACCAGATCCTTGCCAACTATGCTGCTGTGATACTTACATGGTATGTGACCGAATACGAAGAAATTGAAATGGAATATCCAAATGCAGAAGGGATAACAATCCTTGGAGCTGCCTTGGGTTCCGAAGTCCTGTGGAACAAGGACGACATAGACATCATTCTCTCGACACCGACTTCTACGCTGACGGCGACACCAGCATCACAACCATCCGTTGCCGGATCTTGTCCCCCCGATGATTCGGATCACGGCGACGGCGATGACGAAGGCAATGGCGGGGATGACAAGGGAAGGAACTCACCCCGAGGCACAAGCCCTCACCCTCGTTCTCCTCCTCCAACAACAAGTCCACCTCCACCTCCCGGCAGTCCGTCTAAGGGCACGAGCAAAGCACTGGGAGGCACAAGCCCTCACCCTCGTTCTCCTCCTCCAATAACAAGTCCACCTCCACCTCCTGGCAGTTCGTCTAAGGGCACGAGCAAAGCACCGGGAGGCACAAGCCCTCACCCTCGTTCTCCTCCTCCAACAACAAGTCCACCTCCACCTCCCGACAGTCCGTCTAAGGGCATGAGCAAAGGACCGGGAGGCACGGAGGAACTGGGGGCAAAGACACCGCCTGCTGCCATTGTGAGCACAAGCCACTGTCCTCCACCACCGGTGAAGACTAAAGGCGACCAAGGGCAGCTCACATACTCACTTGTGTTCGAAAGGTATGGTAGCGGCGAGCATAATTTGCTAATAACTTTTCTTTGCCATAATATGGTACTAACATTTCTATCCCAGGCTGAGATCACCTTTCCATCTATTTCCTAAATCGGATGACTGCCTCGGCCATTACGAGCATGGGAAGTTCATGATAACCAAGGCCCAACTCGTCGACGAGGAAAGGTGGGAGACAAGGAGGTTTCATCTCTGGTACATGGAAGCGGCAAAAGCTGGCCTGCATGGTTTTCTAGTCAAGGTTGTGGCGGAGTACTTCCACTTGCCCAGGCAACGATGTAGAACTCCCCGTGGACTTCCACGACATGTATAGACTACTGTGGGAACAAGACCTTGACATCGCCTAAGTCACCTTATTCTCTATGTAAGTGATGAATTGCGAGTTTCACATATCACCTGCCTTTAAATCGGTCAAGACTACTTATATATGCTACGATGGCTTGTCCTTGCAGGTTGATGGCCTATATATCCAAGGAACTAAAACTTAATGTTATCTATCTATCTCCAATGCATATTGCTCAAAGAATCATCATTGGTTACCACCTAGATGATAATCATCCAACCATGAAAGACTTGACCAAGCGACAGAGAGAGGCGCACAGGAAGAAACTGATGGACAATGAGAAGTTGAACATTTCAAGGTACATACTAGGAGCAATGAAGAAGATCAGGGGACATGGGTGTATCCTAGCTGCCTACCACTTTGGGTAAGTCAAAGACATGCCTGTAGAGATAAGTAGGGTAGCTAGCTAGAATTATTATTTCTCGTCGTAACCTGTATTTTGTTTCAATGGCGTAGCCAAGGCCTCGAGGGTCACTGGGTTACATTTATCATCTACCCTCAGGATGGCAGGGCCTACGTATTTGATTCATTGACACTGCCAAACTTAAAAGGGTACAAGGCCTTTGAAGATTGCCTCAAAGTGTAAGTGACTGAACTGTCTTCTCATATACGTTCTAATGCCCTATCTAATACTAGTATATTTCGTATATAGCGCTTATAAGGAGTACGTGAAGGATCCTGAATGCTATGATCGAAGAACAGAGAATTTTAAGGCTAAGCATAAGAACCACATCAAAATCAGATGCAACTTTCCGGTAAGTATTTGAAAGGTTTAATTGTGCTTTCCGTTCATATGCGTTCTAATGCCTGTGTTGTAATGCTTGCGTATCAATCATGCAGTGTGCCAAACAACCGGTAGGATCACAAACCTGTGGCTTCTATGCCTGTGAGTTCCTGAGGGTGTGCAAACAGTACAACAGCAGTTGGAGGGTGCTCAAGAATGGATTGAACTGGTCGAGAGACATGCAGAGCATCCAACACAGCTTCAAGCAGACAAAGGCGGACATATATAAGTTTGTCTTAGACAAATGCGTGCTTGAAGGGGGCACGTTCTTCCATGAGAACAGCCCGCTAGCGATGTTACCGGAGTACGAGAGGCTGAGGAAATGGCCCACAATGATGCGGCCACAGGATTACACCTTAGCGCATATATAACGACTTTAATATGTAAATGTAATGAATTAACGATGACAAGAATGAATAAGTGAATGTATATATATATGTATATTATCTCATGTGTAATGTCTGCATACTTTTTAAGTTTAATCTGTGAAATCTGGATGTGATTTGAATTTGAATTTATATGCCTGCTGTATTTTTTTAACTCAGGAAATAATTTACCGAGGCGGGCAAATAATAAAGCCCGCCACGGTTAATCAACATAACCATGGCGGGCCACAAAAGGTGCCCACCGCGGTTAACCGATTTACCGCGGCGGGCGGTGTAACGTGCCCGCCGTGGTTAAGCCACGATTTACCGTGGCCTCTAGGCCGCGGCGGACGGCTTTGCCCGCCGCGGGAAACCCAAATCGCCCGCCTCCAGTAAAGTTTATGTAGTAGTGACAAGTGAGCTAAAGTGACCTAAAATTTCAATCTTAGTCAACTAAATTTTAAACCAGAGAGTCCAATTAGGCCCTAAAAAGTACATATTTTTCACGGGGGTGATCAAGTGAAGCAACGAACTTCACCAAATGCTACATTTCACTCGATATTATACTGGGCTCAGCCACCACACCACTCGATCGAGACACGGAATCAAAAGTGGCCTAAATATATGGATTTGTGATTTGTCCATCTAATTTCTTTTGCATGATAATGAATTAATGACATTATGCTACATTAATAGACAATGTGAACTCAGATATGAGATGGACGGTTGGAAACAGGTTAATACTTGATGTAACTTCATGCATTGAATTTGACTATGTTGTGAAGGATAATGGCTTCTTTCAGCGTTCATGAGAACCTGAAGAATGTTTTCCATGTTCCGGTGCTCGTCTTGTTGCTTTAAAATTTTTACAAATTTTGGCCACCCATTGCAATGCACGGGACACAAATCTGTTATAAAACATATTGCCAACGATTAGAATATTTTCCTCTCCGTCTCTCATGATCAATATATTAGATAAGAGTAGAACACATAGACACAAGAGATAGTGAGACTATTCTTTATTCCTCTGAATATTGGTAATTACAACATAGAGCTCCCATGTATATATAGCCATGCCAAGGCCTAAGAGTTTGGTAAGAGCCCACATACAAATAGACTAGAATTATGATTCCTCCTCCTTTCCTTCTAAGATAGAGTCTGTATGTTTTACAACACTCCCTCTTGGACGATTACCACAATATGCATATGCCTCGTTAAAAACTCCATCCAAAAATCTAGTGAGAAAAAACGGTTCTTGGAGAAAAGAGTATATCACATTTGTTAATTGCATTTCACATGTTATCTCATTAAAAACATTGTGTGAGAAACCTTCAAGTAAAAACTCACATAGAAAAAAAGTGTACAACATTAAACCTTCTTGGTCATGTATTCTTCTAGATATTCTATTATTCTTCCAGATATTCTATTATTCATGAATAGATATTGATCTTCATGATCTATACATAAACTTTAGTATTTTAGCAAATATGATCTACTTGATCTTTGTAATTCTAGTGGTTTACCTTCAAGGTAAATTCAATAAAATATGCTCTCCTCATAAAGCCATACTTTGAACTTCATTGTTCAAGTCACATTTTTCATAAATATGTGCTTAATTAATGGTATGTAGTACCACAATACTATATCTTTCAAAAGTTGGCTCACAATTCTTCTATGAATTATAATATAAGTATAAACAAGAGCAATATGCTTCATGCATAATGACCACTTATTAGTTGTGCAAAATAAATAAAATTTATCCTTCAGGGTAATAAATCCTTTCAGAGGATCATGGGGATAAATAAGTTAATATTCAATATCTCCTAGATAGTGTATCAAACTTATACTAGAGTTTGAATACTGATAATTCTTCCTTAGTGGATTTTCAAATTATATGTTCTACAAATATTTGAGATTTTGATTGTACCACTAAATAATAAATCTAGCCTTGCATTTGGCATTTAGGGGATAATTCAATTGCCAAAGTCACCATTATTCTTATACCTTCTATGATATTTAGAGGATATCAAAACTTTATTGCTAGTTTTACAATATACACTTTCTAAGTGTTTGTATGACACCTTCATGGTATTTAGTATTCCTTATTTTCTTTCTTTCGGGTCATCATTCACTTCAGGGTTTAATGGTATTTTTCAAGAATCGACCGATAAATCCTTCATGGATTAAATCCTTCAAGGATATTCTCATTCTTAGTGAAAAATATTTCTCTTCTATGAGATATATTCTCTACTACAAGAGAGATTATTATATGATATACACAATGAGATAGTGTTATTCACTACAAAGTCATTCGATGACTATTCCTTCTAGGACATGCTCTTCTTGAGACTTCTGTAGGAGACCGTGACGCCTAAGAGGGGGGTGAATTAGGCAACTTAAAATTCTAACTCTAAACTATAGCCTCTTTTTCCAACCATAGCAAAACTTATGCAATAGATAAACTATCTAAATATGCAACTACAGTTTTGCTAGCGTGTTGCTATCTCTACCACAAAAGGAGTAATACAATCAATGTAAATGCAGAAGCTAAAGAGCAAGGTAGAGATATGCAAACTTCCCTCGATGACTCTGGTATTTTTACCGAGGTATCGAGAAGCGCGCAAGCTTCCCCCTAGTCCTCATTGAAGGCCCTCGTAAGGAATCCCTTGTAAGGGCCAAGCTCCCGGTCGGGTAACTTCGTGGATAGCCTCCGGCCTTCCCCACACGCAAGTGGGTCTCTGACATGCCTTCCGACAAGCCTTTCCCGGATGCTCCCTGCCATCTTCACTATCAAGCTTCCGGCCAAAACGCCGCGGGCCTTGTTTCCTCCGGTACACGGTGGCGGCCACACCACAAATACGGTTGGTGTGATCTCGCAAGACTACAAGCCCCTCCGATGTACAACAATGGTGCGCGTAAGCACCAAGTGGTAAGAGGTATGCAAACCTCACTAAACACTAGGCCTAAACCATTAGCAAGCGCATAAGCGGTGGTCTAATCAACCTAAGCACTTCGCAAAGCACCTACGCTAATCACCTAATGAATCACTAAGCACTATGCAAGTGGAGATCACTAAAATGATGTATCAACACCCTAGATATGTTTCCTCAGCTCCACTCACTTCAAATGGCCGATTGGGGGGTCTATTTATAAGCCTCACTGAGAAACTAGCCGTTGAGGATGAAATCTCGCTTTTCTGCTACTGACCGGATATGTCCGGTTGTCCCGATCGTTAGAGCCGCGATCAACTAATCAGACGCTGCCAGCGTCTGGTCACATGCCATCGAACACGTTCGGTCGCAATTTTGCCGCTCTAGAACCTCTCTGTACTCGATTGGATGTTGTTGTTCTGTGTCCGGTCGATTTGCTGCCAGCATCCGGTCAATGCTGAATGTGTTGCCGGGGTGATGAACAGTGCCATCGATGCATCTGGTCATTTTACTTGTTCAGCATTCGATCGCTGTTGCTGACGCCTATTGTAGCCGAGTCACTGATCGAAGCGTCCGATCGATCACCTTCAAGTGTCTGGTCCAGCGTCTAATCACCTCTGTGAGCTCGTATCTTTGCGATCTTGCGTCTGGCTTGGTTCCTATCTTCATACTTGGACTTTGCTTGATATCTTGAGTCTTCTCTTGTGCTTCTAGGGTCTTACTTAAGGTGTGGCTCATCGGATCATCACGTCGCCTTCATCCAAGTCACGTCTTGCACCCTATTAAACTATAAAACAATCACTTGCAAATTCATTAGTCCAATTTGGTTGTGTTGGTCATCAAACACCAAAATCCAAAGTAAATAGGCCTAGGGTCCATTTTCCTTACAATCTCCCCCTTTTTGGTGATTGATGACAGCACGACCAAAGCAAGCAAATAATAGAATTTTGAAATTTGAAAACTACCTACTTGCTAGGATGCAATGCAAGGGGCAAGGTTATATGATGATAAAAGATACTAGTTGTAAAACTAAAGGATACCACATAAAAACTTATCTTGCTCTTGCAAATGTCCCCATGTGGCATTATGGATTTAAGCCTTGCTTCCTACAAATTTTCCCAATTACATATACTAATCCATAATCCACTATCTTCCCTTTCTCAAACCATTACCACTTGTAAATTATTATGATCTAGCTTTTGGTCCTACAAATTAATGCTTATTTTTGGTCCTCTAAATTCTCCCCCTTTGGAATCAAACACCAAAAAGGAAGACATTAGTAGCACAAGAGATGGTTAAACTTTGTGATCCTTTGTGTGTAGAGTGGAATAGGTCACAAAATTTGACTGTCACATTATATAGATTAAGCTCCCCCTAAATATATGCATACATATGGTAGAAGGCAAAGCATATGCATATTTGGCAAATTATTGCTCAAGGAAATTTAATCTATATAATGCATGGAGAAAGCATATAAATATAAAAATAAAATCAACATGATGATATCGGTTTAGAAATACCACATGTGGAAACCAATTTGATTTCTACCACTTGCAATAGGTGGTGGATATTTGAAGTATGATGCTTAATTCCGGGGACTCCATTTTCCTTGAAATGAGACCACTACACACATGATAAGCTTGAAAAGGTGTTAGTCTCAAAGCATCCAACTTGTATTGTAACCTCCCCCTAAATTTGTGTGCACAAGTATGGAATACTTGTAGGAAACATGCACATTGATTTTAGAATAAAAATACCACTTGAAAGATGATATCACATGAATGTGAGAGTCATTTTTGAAGGCGATATTCAGAAGAAATTATCTACAATTTGGACTTTGGCACATATTAGATGAACAATCGAAAGATAAGCTATGTACCATACTCCTAAACAATTTTAAACCATGTAGGATTGCTCCAAGGGATAAGAATGAAACCAAGCAAGCCTACCATAAGATATACCCAGTGTATGCATGATAAAAGATATAAACATGCAAATGCAAACCTAGGCATGAAGAGTAACTAGATGCTTAAAGATGCCACATGTAGGAGATTAAATCTAGTACCACTTGAAGCAAATTGAATCTAGTTACCTAACATGGGAAGAGAAATTTGGGTCCACAGTATTCACTAACCCACTTGGCAATGATTTTGTCCATCATGATGCACCCCATGAAATGCATCCATACTTTGCCAAGTCTCCAAATTCCCCGAAGTCCATTGGACCTCTCACTTTCCTTTCAGGATCCAAACCTTCTTGGTGCTCTTCATGTCAGAAATGATTTCCTTTGGCATCCAAAATCATTTGACCCTATTGTTGGCTTGCTTGTTCACCTTGATGGCCACCACCTTGTCATTTTTCTTCTTTTTTAACAAGTATGGTGTGGATGCCTTCTTGTCCACCTTGTTGGTGTAGGTGTTGGAGAGCTTGCTTGTTTGCTTTTTCTCTTTCTTCTTCGCTCCTCCCCCATTCTTCACCTTGCACTCATAGGACTTGTGACCTTTCTTATGGCACACATAGCAAACCACGGTTTGTCCTTCATCAAGCTTCTTTCACTCCCTTGACGATGTTATCTTGATGAAGTTAGGCTTGCTTCACCTTGCCTTTCTCTTGAGTCAAGTCCTTGGTGAGGCGAGCTACTTCTTGCTTGAGTTGCTCATTCTCCTTTGCAACCTCTTGTGTGCGTGTATCTACAACAACTTTCTCAACATAAACTTGGTTGTACAAGGATGAGTCTAAACATAAATCATTACAAGAAGTAGAAGCATCCTTTTTAGGCATGTTAAAGATAGAACTTTTCTTTTTAGATGCCTTGGTGGGGGTTGTATCGATGGCTTCAAGATTAGCAACTTTAATAGTTAGATCATCATAATGTTTGCACATGGTTTCCTATTTTAGCAAGCAAACTTTTATAAGCATCTTGTGATCTAACTAACTTTTCTTTTAATTTTTCATTTTTCTTTATAAGTTGCTCATCATTGATTGTGCATGCATTTGTTGTTGCACTAGCCTCAAGTTGCTCAATTTTAGTAGATAGTTCAACATTGAGATTAGCAAAGTTCTCATATTGTTCAAGCAAAGTTTTGTATGCTTCTTGTGAACTATCTAGCTTTTCTTTTAATTTTTGAGCTTCTTTTGTTGACTAGTGCAAACTTTAGCATAATTAAGATTTTGTTGCACAATTTCATTATAAGAAGGCAATTCATCATCACTGTCACTCTCACTAGAGGATGAGCTTTCGTTACCTTGTGCCATAAGGCACATACGAGAAGAGCTTGATGATGAGTGCTTGCGGCCTCGCCTCTTATGATGGTGTTCTTCTTCACTTGAAGAATCATCCCATGACCTTATTGATGTGAGGGCTTGGTATTTGCATGCCTTCTTCTTTGTCTTGGGTGTGGGCTTGTTTGGACAAACTTCCACAAAGTGCCCCAACTCGCCGCATCCATAGCATCCTCTCTTTCTTTGCTCATTTCTTTGATTGGTGAAAATGAGATCTTAAATTTGGATTTGCACACCCTTGACATTGAGCCTTTAGATCATCTTCTCCACCTTGTTGATAAGTTTGATAGATTCTTCATCAAGGTTGGAGGTGGAGGAGGAAGATTGATCATCATCACTTGAATCTTCATCATCCTCATCTTATTCTTCATCTTCACTTGAGGAGCTTGAGCTTGAGCTTGTCTCAACTTGCTTGCATTTCATCTTCTTTTTCTCACTACATGTGAGAGCTTTGCCTTTCCTTGATGAAGAAGCTTCTTCTTGACCCATCTTGCGTGACATTTCAAATACCACTATCTTGTCAATGACTATGGCTAGGGTCATGGTGCTCAAGTCCTCCATGTTGTGAAGGATGGTGATGATGCTTGCATATTTTTTTATGGTAGCACGAAGATGATCTTCCTCACGATGTCCTCATCATCTAGCTTTGTTAATCCTATAGAATGGAGCTCATTGATAATTAGATTCAAATGAGAATACATATCATGAACAAGCTCATCATCATTCATTTCAAAGGAATCATAATTTTGTTTAGCTAGACAATGTTTTTGCTCACAGACATTACTTATGCCGTCATGGAGCTCTTCAAGTTTTAACCAAATTTCATGTGCCGTATTTAAAGTGAACACTTGGTTAAACACATCCATGCTAAAAGATTAAAACAAGCAATTTTTAGCTCTAGCATTGAAATGCATTTCTTTTTCTTCACTCTTTGTGGGTTTATCGGAATTCTTAATGGGTTTCATCCCATCACGAGTGACTCTCCAAACACCCAAATCAGCCGCCTCAAGGTGACAAGTCATTCTAGCTTTATAGTAAGGGAAGTTAGTGCCATCAAAGTGCAGAGGCCTAGAGGTATCCATCCTAACCACTCTAAATAGCATCGGCTCAACGGCGGTTAAGCCAAAGGTTCAAATTGAGCCAACCGGCTCTGATACCTCTTCTAGGAGACCTGTGACGCCTAAGAGGGGGGGGTGAATTAGGCTAACTTAAAATTCTAACTCTAAACTATGTCCTCTTTTTCTAACCCTAGCAAAACCTATGCAATAGATAAACTATTTAAATGTGCAGCTACTGATTTTGCTAGTGTGTTGCTATCTCTACCGCAAAAGGAGTAATACAATCAATGTAAATGCGGAAGCTAAAGAGCAAGGTAGAGATATGCAAACTCCCATCGACTGACTCCTGGTATTTTTATCCGAGGTATCGAGAAGCGCGCAAGCTTCCCCCTAGTCCTCGTTGGAGCCCCTCACAAGGAATCCCTCATAAGGGCCAAGCTCCAGGTCGGGTAACTCTGTGGATAGCCTCGGGCCTTCCCCACGTGCAAGTGGGTCTCCGACGTGCCTTCTAGCAAGCCTTTCCTGGATGCTCCCCACCATCTTCACTATCAAGTTTCCGGCCAAAACGCCGCGGGCCTTGGTCCCTCCGGTACACGGTGGCGGCCACACCATAAACGCGGTTTTTGTGATCTCGTAAGACTACAATCCCCTCCGATGTGCAACAATGGTGCGCGCAAGCACCGAGTGGTAATAGGTATGCAAACCTCACTAAACACTAGGCCTAAACCTAGAGCAAGCGCATAAGCGGTTGTCTAATTAACCTAAGCACTTTGCAAAGCACCTATGCTAATCACCTAATGAATCACTAAGCACTATGCAAGTGGAGATCACTAAAATGATGTATCAACACCCTAGATATGTTTCCTCAGCTCCACTCACTTCAAATGGCCGGTTGGGAGGTCTATTTATAAACTCCACTGAGAAAGTAGCCGTTGGGGATGAAATCCCACTTTTCTACTACTGACCGGACGCTGATCATGTCCTGACAGGATGCGTTCAGTCATCCCGACCATTAGAGCCACGATCAACTGATCTGATGCTACCAGCATTCGGTCACATGCCACCGAACATGTTCGGTCGCAATTTCGCCGCTCTAGAACCTCTCTGTACTCGATCGGACGCTGTTGTTCTATGTTCGGTCGATTTGCCACCAGCATCTGGTCAATGCTGAATGTGTTGCTAGGATGATGAACAGTGCCATCGGTGTGTCCAGTCAGTTTACTTATTCAGCGTCCGATCGCTACTACTGACGCCTAATGTAGCCGAGTCACTGATTGGACCATCCGGTCGATCACCTTCTAGCGTCTGGTCACCTCTGTGAGCTCGTATCTTTGCGATCTTGTGTCTGGCTTGGTTCCTATCTTCATACTTGGACTTTGCTTGATATCTTGAGTCTTCTCTTGTACTTCTAGGGTCTTGCTTAAGGTGTTGATCATCAGATCATCACGTCACATTCGTCCAAGTCATGTCTTGCACCCTATTGAACTATAAAACAATCACTTGCAAATTCATTAGTCCAATTTGGTTGTGTTGGTCATCAAACACCAAAATTCAAAATAAATAGGGCCTATGGTCTATTTTCCTTACAACTTCAATATTCATTCAGAAATATATTATACCGTAGACTTCTAAATACATGGTATATGAGATTTAATTTCCATATATTCCGATTTATATCCTTCAGGAACTATATGGATCTTCATTATCAACTTATTAACTGCATATTTCATATTCATTCATTCCATTTGCCAGAGATATAGCAGAACATTTATTTCTTCTTAGTAGGAGATTCAACCTCAATTGCTTTCTTCATTGACCTAATATAATCGCTATAGGAGATTTTTCCATGGACTTTGTTTTCTGTATCTAGGTTCTCATAAGAGAAACATTTGTAATTGTAGAGGTAGCATTGTCGACAACTATTATTTTCTCCCAACACTCTCATAATGTAAGATTATTCTATCTCTTGTCATTTCCCAAACAAGAGATAATTTATTGTTTTGCGTACCCAACACTATGATGTGTGCGCTTAGTATATTGGATTTCATCTTCATGTTGATCCTCTTCATGAGGTGCTTAACCTTCTTCATGAGGTGTTCTCTATGGCAGAACTGCCTGAAATAACGCACTTACGGAGGCGCTCGTCTACCACTAGACACTAAGCACCCCGAGAGCGAGCTACATCAGGCGGATTCCATCGAGCACACCCCAAGGGAGAGCCTGAATCATCCACATTTTCCTATAGGATCCAATAATGAGAACGCGTTTACATTACTTAGTCCATTTCATACATCCAGAGTTCTCAGAAATATATTATTACAGTACCAAATTCAAAGTGCGGAAATTTAATAGCGGAATGAAAAGAAACATCTATCGATAATATACAAGGATCCGTCTGTACCACTAGAAGAATCCTTCACACAATGTCTACTCCTCAAGCAGTACCTATGTAACACCCTCGGTGTTACATTATATAGTTTTTGCTAAAACAATGTCATGAGCATCATGTTTATGTATTATTACATGTGGTAAAATGAGAAATTAAATTTTTGTTGCACTAATTCTCAAATTGAGCTCTAATTTATTCCTTGTCCAAATACTCTCCAGCACAGCTCAACTCACTATTGTCATCCTGATCCAACTCCATCTCTCGCTATTCATCTTCTTCCTAATCCCCAGAGCGCGCACAAGGCACACTGCTCTGCTTAGCCCACGCAGCACGCGCACAGTGATGACCGACCGTAGCAACAACATCGCACACGCTACGCATTAGTCTCACTCACAAGCTCGGCCCACCGAGCACGCCATTCGCTCGCTGCTCTACAAACGTAGCTCAGACACCCTTTCCACACGCCATCACTGTAGACATATGAAAGCAACTGCGATACATTCTCTGCTGTTCTCCTCACTTTTTCCTTGAATGCACGTACCAACTAGGGCTACTACTAGCTAGCAGAGTCACCGTGTTTGCAGCAAAGTTTACTCATGCAAAAGGACTAACTTCCTATAGATGAGATGACCATTCTTGCACGGTGCAGTACCCTACCAGTGTATGAATTCGCATGCACTAGATAGGTTTAGTAAAGGAATCTTGATTAATTTCTTTATGTATATAACTAGCATGGATAAGCAACACTAGTACTTGATGACATCACTATTAGTAGTACAAGATGACATGTAAAAGATAGCTAATAAAAAAAGAAAAAAAGTGATACTTAATGGAGTAGTATTAATCATTTCATGGTAGTCTAAATAATCTAGCTACGCAAATAGAAGAACACATCATGTTAATATCATAGCTGCATACTTGAACAGCTAGCTGAGGCCTAGGGTGACTAGATCATAGGTAGCTAGCCTGCAAGAAAGTTGTGTCTATCAATTTCTCCCCAAGCTGTAATCGATCGAGGTAGCTAGCCTACAAGAATTCCTTCATTCTCCTTCTCCATTATTTCCTTGACCCGCGGTCTCATCCATTATTTCTAGACCCACACTAATGTACCCAAATAGCATTCACTAAGATCCACCTGGTCATCACGTCCAACAAGCATCGTGAAGTCCAAGTTGCCCTTCTAGCACGTCATCTCTCTCCACATGAGAGCTCCATAGCCACAAAGTCAAATGACAAATTATTGTCATTCACTAATTATTAGCATACCACTTGGCAAGATTTATATCTCCTCCATTAATTCCTTGACTTGCATAAATGAACCAGCACCCCCCTCATCATGTCATGGACCAAAGACCCATAGCCATGTGCAAGTCAACAAGTCCAATAGCATGATTAGCCTCCTCCAATAATATCATTTCTTCACCTCTAGAGCTCATTTGAATTTATTTATTTATTGTGAAATAAATTTTGTTAGATTCCTAAATTCATGATCTATCTGTTAGTGTAATTAGTTCGTATAGTTCAGTGATACCTTTAGGGTTACTTTATTATTTTGAAATACGTATTATTATTATTATGGTTATTTAGAGAATGAATTTTTGTGATGCATTGGTAGGAGTGCTAGCCCTAAAAATATTTAATAGTAGGTTCATTGTATTATTATATGCTCACTGTAATTTTTGTAGCCTTAGAATAGGTTAATAAATATGGTAGCTAGTGCACCTTGTTTTATCATATACATAGTAAATTGATATTAACAATAAGGACGTCTTTAGTTGCTAAGATAATACATGAAATGTTTCATACCTGTTTAGTGGGGATAATAGGTAACTTTGCGTATTAGTCATTAGAGTTAGCTTAGTAGCTTGGTAGATGTATTCTTATTTTAAGAGTTGCTATTGCCGTATTACTAAGCGTTGCATCATCATTTCATGCATGTACATAAAGAGTTGGTAGAATTCATGACTGCGGGCGACCAGGAGTATGAGGAGCTGATCGAGGAGTATGAGGAGGAGGTTCTCATGCAGGAGGGAGTCCTAGAGCCATCAGTTGCTGACTTTGCTGACACCCCATCTACCCAAGGCAAGCCCCGGTACATAACCCCTATTTTTTATCACTATATATATGATGTGCATTTAAGTTATAGGCATTTTATGGAATCTACGTGCATAAATATATCCACCCACGAGTCCTACTAGTATAGGTCGAGTAGCTGCTATGCTCAGGATGTCGGTAGCGTGGGTAACCTATCGTTACAAACAAATAGGTGATAAATATGATCACTCATGATAAAATGGTGGAAAGGAAAATGGTGACCGGACAGGGATATGGTTGGGTTCTGGTGGGTGTAAAGGGTTGTGTCCTATGGCCAACAGGGCATACCTCGGTTATACTTTTTTCCTATCTGTGTCAATTAATGACCGGTCATTGCAATGGACGCGAGGCAAGTCACAGATCTATTGTCCCGAGCACATACTTGGGTATGGGCATAGGGAAGACTTGTTGCTCTCTTGTCGTGGATCCGGCTCTTTCTGGACCGACTGATTGGAGGCAGAGATGGTGGAGGTCCTTGCACCGCACTGAGTCTAGGACTCAGGACTGGGGGCTTGGAGTCCAAGTTTGGATGGGGACCTAGACGCCCAGGACAGGAGGGTGATGGGTTAGTCCTGCTTGTGCCTAGGGTACAAGCGGGGCGTGTATTCAGGGCACCCAGCTGGGCACATTGGTTTGCGAATCGCCGCTGAGTTGGTATGACTTGTCTTACCTCTAGCATTGTAGTAAGAACTAAAAGTTGAAAGAAGAAGAAATGGAACTGATTGCTCAACTCTTGCTTGAAAGTAGAACATGTGCTTATATAGACTAGATAGATAATAACTTAATCCGGCTGATAATCATAACAAAAATAAGGACTCACTATTAGTATTTCTTTTTTCTAAAAGAAAACCAGCAAACCATGAAGCTTATCATATTCCTTGGAGTCAGGAAATTATTCCCACTAGTCAGATAAGTCTTGTGAGTACATTGTGTACTCAGGGTTTATTTGTGTGGAGGATTCTTCTGGTGGGCTCAGACGGATCCTTGTTCTTAACGATAGATGTTTATTTTAAATTTCGTTGTTTATCATTCCACACTCTGATATTTGGTAATGTAATAATATAATTTTTAAGAAACTCTAATGTATGAAATGGACCTGTATTGTAACTCGTTCTCATTATTAGAACCATGGGAAAATGAGGATCTTTCGGGTTCTCCCTCGGGGTGTGCCCGACGGATACCGCCCGCTGTAGCTTGCTTTCGGGGTGCTTAGTGCCTGGTGGAAGGCGAGCACCTCCGTAAGCGTGTTATTTCGGTGGTTCTGCCACAACCTGCAACAGGGGTAAATAAACCCTGAGTACACAATGTACTCGTAAGACTTATCTGACTAGTGAGAATAATTTCCTAACTCTAAGGAATATGATAAGCTTTATGGTTTGCTGGGTTTCCTTTTTGCAGAAAGCAATACTAATAGTGAATCCTTATTTATGTTATTATTAGCGGTCATGATTAATTCATTATCCCAGGCACACGCCCCGCTTGTACCCCAAGCACAAGCAGGACTAACCTATCACTCTCCTATCATAGGGTCCAGGTCTCCATCCAAACTTAGACTCCAAGCCCCCGCTCCTAAGTCCCAGACTCAGTGAAGTGCTTAGACCTCCACCATCCCCGCCTCCAACCAATCGGTCCGGAAAGAGCCAGAACCCACGACAAGAGAGCAACAAGTCTTCCCTACGTCCATACCCAAGTATGTGCTTGGGATAATAAGTCTATGCCTTGCCTAGAACCCAATGCAACGGCCGGTCCTTAACCAACACAGATAGGGAAAAAGTGTAACCAAGCTATGCCCTATTGGCCGTAGGACACAACCTCTTACACCCACCAATACCCAAACCATATCCCTACCCGGTCTCTATTTTCCTTTCCACTATTTTATCATGAGTGATCTTAATAATCACCTATTATGAGTAATGCAAGTTACTCACGCTGTCGAAATCCTGAGCATAACAGCTACTCGACCTATACTAGTAGGACTCATGGTAGGTATATCTATGTATGTAGTTTCCATAAAATGCCTATAACCTAAATGCACATCATATATATATATTCAGTGATCATTCAAAATAAGAGTTATGTATTGGAGCTTGCCTTGGGCAGGCGAGGTGTCAACAAAGTCAGCAACTGATGGCTCTGGGGCTCCCTCCAGTATGAGAATCTCCTCCTCATACTCCCCAATGATCTCCTCGTACTCCTGGTCGTCCACAGGCATGAACTCTACCAACTCGATATCTACATGCATGAAATAATGATGCAACACTTAGTAATACGGCAACAACAACTCTTAAAATAAAATACATCTAACAAGCTACTAAACTAGCTCTACCGACTAAGACGCTACGTTACCTATCATTCCCACTAAACAGGTATTCAACATTTCATGTATTAACTTAGCAACTAAAGGAATCCCTATTCTTAATATCAATTTACTCTATATATGATAAAACAAGGAGTACTAGCTACTCTATTTATCAACCTACTCTAGGGCTACAAAAATTACAGTGAGTACATAATAATTTAATAAACCTACTGTAAAAATTTCATGGCTAAATCCATCACCAATTTACCACAAAATTCCTACAAATATTAAGCTAAATAATACTAAGCTTTCCTAAATAAATTAATGAATCTATCGCTATCACAGATAACTGTAAACTAACTACACCAAGAGATAGATAACATTTTTGTGAACCTAACAAATTTTATTTCACTATTTTGGGACACCTATAGAATTTACTATAATTTTACAAAGATCAGCTCAAAACTAATTTGAATAAACATTTACTAAATCCCTAGAAAAATGAAAAACCAGAATCCATCTGCGTGGCACATCACGGCTCGGCCCACACCCGCGCCGCGCGCGCGCGCACGTGACCCACCGATGCTAGCATAGGGCGGTCATGCCAGCCAACCTAGACTCTCCCCGCCTAAGCTAGTGAGCCAAACAGAACCTATGACCCAAGAGCCTACCCTAGCCAACATTACAAGGACAGCGGAGCTCATGGTAATGGTGGACACGACACGCGGCCACACGCGATGGCGGCACGACCACGCCAGCAACCCTAAGTCACCGCAGTGAGCTATAGCTAACCCCAAAGCACCACTAGCATACCCTGGTGGCTGCTGCGGTGGAGGTTTGGCTAGGGATGGACCGGGTGTGTCTGGCCATGTGCGCACAGCAAGCTCCGCAATGGCGGTGGTGGCGCGACTGTGCCAGCGGTGCCAGGAAGGCAGTAGTGGTGAAAGTGGGGTGCGCATGGGATGGAGGGGATCAAGGCGGAACTCATGGTGGAGGTGAATTAGTGAGAGGTGGTGCGACGGGTAGCTATCCTTGGTCGTGGCCAGTTCTGGCCTTAATGGCACGGCGGAGGGGGAAACGGCCAATTGAAGCTCGGCCGGACTCAATTGAAGGCAGGAGGTGACTGGGTGGTAGCAGGGCTCCAACACCAGCGTCAGGCATGAGCAATTGCTCAGACAGTGACCATGCATAGTGAATTCAACTCGGGCGCTGCTCGGTCCCGCCTGCCGTCCTAGGCGGTCATAGCAGTGCGCGTGAGAAATGCAGCGACGTGACATCACGATGCGTCGCGAAGCCATTTAACACATGAGGACAAGGCGAGGGAACAACGGCTGCACATGCGGTGCAGTGTGAGGCTAGCAGTGGTTGTGGCACAGCGAGCGGTGGGCGCTGTGTTGCCTCAGCGTGATGCGGACGCCAGGTAGAGCAGCGGCACGTGGGAGTGCCGCGCACCTGCACACATAGTGTGCCCGATGTGACAACGCAGCGCAAAGGAGCATGCGCGTGCTATGGTGCAACGACGATAGCACGAGGCAGCCCAGCGATGTGATGGCGATAGGCTATGGCATGGCGGTGATAGCACGAGGTAGGCATCCAAGCAGCAGTGGACCGGCCAGAGCGACTGTCCCATGACGGCAACAGCAAGGACACCACAGGGCGGAGCGGCCAGGGCAGCGTGGTGGTGCGTGTGCATGCATGCGCACGTGCATCAGGTGGCTAGTGTGGCAACACCGAGTGCTGATCCACGATGACCGTGTCCACGCGAGGATCTCAGCCCAAAATGTGCCATGCACGCTTTTAAAACGTCCCAAAAACCCAATTCGATGCTTCAATTGCTAAACAACCTATTCTATACTCGAGAGGGCATGTTAGGCTACCAAAACTAGTCATGAAACCATATCACTAATTAATCCAATTCTCCTACAAAAATTGCCAAACTTGGCCTTGTCAAACCCTTTTCAAACTTACGAAATCGACTAAGTCTTGATCGGGTTCTCATCAAATTCGATTTCCAAGCTATTAAGTATGCTAGCTAGTGAATTCCTTTCTCAACTGCATGTATTTCATCACCATCTACAAAGTTCATACTTCTAACTCTACTAAAATTCCATATATACATTCTATAGTGTTTTCGCTTAATAAAAATTGATTTAAAACCCTAAGTGATATAACTTGACTATGAAATGTAGCTTTCGTTTCGCGTTTCCGATGATCGTTTCAAGTTACAAAAATTGATTTACACACTATATCACATGCATTAACACATAACCACGATGCTCATGACATGTTTTAGCAAAATATTTACAGTGTAACACTGAGGGTGTTACAAATCTACCCCCCTAAAACAAAATCTCGTCTCGAGATTTCATGTGTCTAGTGTGGGAAAAGAGATAAGAATTACATTTCAATGTAGACAACTACCGCAATGAACCAAAAAGAAAATGGGGGTAATGCTTCAAGATATCGCTCTCTTGTTCCCATGTGGCTTCATCCTTCGAGTGGTTCTACCATTGTACTTTGTAGAACTTCACCACATTATTTCTAGTCACTCTTTCCTTTTCATCCAAGATCTTGACAGGATGCTCAATATATGTCAAGTCAGGCTGGAGGGGAAGTCCTTCAATTTTCATAGCTTCATCAGGTACTCGCAAACACTTCTTCAATTAAGATACGTGGAACACATCATGTACCACCGATAAAATTTCTAGAAGTTGGAGACGATAAGCAACTAGGCCACACTGCTCTAAAATCTTGTAAGGACCCACATATCGAGGGCTAGCTTGCCATGGACACCAAACCGATGCACCCCTCTCATAGGAGACACCTTGAGGTACACATAATCCCCAACCGCAAACTACAAAGGCCTTCTTTGCTTGTCCGCATAAACTTTCTGTCGGCTCTAAGCTGCCTTCAAATGACTCTGAATAATGCTGACTTGCTCTTGAGCTTCTTTGATGAAATCAGGTCCAAAATATCCATGGTCTCCCACTTCAACCCAGTTAAGTGGTGTCCTACACTTCTTTCCATACAGAGCTTCAAATGGTGCCATACGAATACTTTGTTGATAGCTATTGTTGTAAGAAAACTCAGGTAACTTTAGGCATTCATCCCACTTCTCAAGAAAAGAAATGGCACAAGCTCTCAACATGTCCTCGAGTACCAGGTTCACCCTTTCCATTTGGCCATCAGTTTGTGGATGATAAGCTAAGCTTCTAAGGAGACGAGTACCAAGACATTGCTGCAGTTGCTCCCAAAAATGAGAGACAAAAACTAACCCTCTATTAGAGATGATAGTAAGGGGAACTCCATGTTGGGTCACAACCCGATCAAAACATATCTGGGCATACTTCCTAGCTGAATATCTAGAATCCACTAGGAGAAAATGAGCTGACTTAGTGAGACGGTCCACAATGACCCAAATACAGTCATAGCCCTTGGATGTGCGGGGCAAACCCACAACAAAGTCCATGGAAATATCTTCCCATTTCCACACAGGGACTGGCAAAGGTTGCAAATATCCTAGGGTACGCATGTGGTCTGCCTTAACTCTCCCACAAGTGTCGCACTCCACAATGTACTTGGTGATGTCCTGCTTCATATTATACCACCAATATAAGTGGCGCAAATCATGGTACATCTTGTTACTGTTAGGATCGATAAATAATTTGGAATGACGAGCTTCATTCAAAATCTTCCTTCTCAGCTCCTCATTTGATGGAACCACCAATCTATCCTTGTACCTCACTACACCTTGCTCATCAATACTAAACTGAGGACCATGCCCTTTGGCAATTAATTTCTTGATGTGAGGAATTTCTAAAGTGTCTTGCCTTTGCTCTATGATAATCTGCTCAAGTAAGTCTAAGACTAAGGCAATGTGAGCTAGCACCTCAGCATGGTTGAGAGACAAAGGTGCTTCTTCAACCTGATATGACTTTCAGCTCAAAGCATCAGCTACCACATTGGCCTTTCTAGGGTGGTAATGTACCTCCAAGTTATAATCCTTGATCAATTCCAACCATCTCCTTTACCTCATATTTAACTCAGACTGAGTAAAGATATATTTGAGGCTCTTGTGATCTATAAAAATGTTTACTTTGTTGCCCAACAAATAATGCCTCCAAAATTTTAGAGCATGGACCATAGCAGCCAACTCTAAATCATGAGTGGGGTAATTCACTTCGTACTTTTTCAGTTGGCGTGAAGCATAAGCTATCACACGCCTCTCCTGCATAAGCACACACCCCAACCCCATCTTTGAGGCATCACAATATACATCAAAAGGTCTGTCAATATCTAGTTGGGCCAAAATTGGAGTAGTGGTAAGAAATTTCTTCAAAGCTTGGAAGGCTTCTTCATAGGCCAGACTCCAAACAAACTTGGCTTCTTTTTGCAGCAGCTTGGTCATTGGCTGAGCTATCTTGGAGAAGTCTAGTATGAAATGCCGATAGTATCTAGCAAGACCAAGGAACTAATGAATCTGGTGCACTAACTTGGGAGACTTCCAATTTAGCACATCTTGCACCTTGCTTGGATCTACAAATATACCTTCAGGTGTCAGAACATGCCCCAAAAACTACACTCGATCTAACCAAAATTCACACTTGCTAAATTTGGCATACAACTTGTGTTCCCTCAATCGAATCAGTACTATCCAAAGGTGTTGGGCATGCTTGTAACGCCCTAGAGTCTAACCAGCTTAGATCCACTCTGCACGCTGAGCGAACCACACCTACCACCATCCCACTTATGCTTTCGTCCTCGCTTCGCGTAAAAGGATTAACCCGAGGATGGTGGGATGGACTCTAGAAGCCTTATATGTTGGTCTATCCCACCTTTAACAACCAAGGTGGGACTAAACTCTCCACAATATCTCATTAAAAAGCACATGGGCCGGATGTCACATACACCCCCTCAAAGGAATCGACGTCCTCGTCGGCCCAACACATCCACAACCGGGCAAACGATGACTAGGAATGTTCCCTCTTAGCACATGCAACCATGCGCCCAGTGCCGGCACATGTGCCGTGTCATGCACCCCGCAGGGCCTACACATGCAATGAACCCCATGTCTACACCCCTGGCCCGCATGCGCCCGTGGCCACAAAGGTTGGCTCTAATACCATTTGTAATGCCCCAGAGTCCAAACGGCTTAAATCCACTCTACACGCTGAGCGAACCACACCTACCACCATCCCACTTATGCTTTCATCCTTGCTTCGCGTAAAAGGATTAACCCGAGGATGGTGGGATGGACTCTAGAAGCGTTATATGTTGGTCTATCCCACCTTTAACAACCAAGATGGGACTAAACTCTCCACAATATCTCATTAACATGCACATGGGCCACTATGGGCCAAATTCTGAACTAGGCCAGATGTCACAATGCTCTTCCTTATTCTTGGAATGTATCAAGATATCATCAATGAATGCCACCACAAACTTATACAACTCTGGCATAAAGACTAAATTCATGAGATACATGAAGAATACAGGAGCATTAGTAAGACCAAAAGACATGACTAGGTATTCATATAGCCCATACCTAGTAGAAAAAGTTGTCTTTGGTATATCTTGTGGTCTAATCTTGATTTGATGATAGCCTAAATGAAGATCAATCTTGGAGAACACCTTGGCACTAACTAATTGATCGAATAAAGTATCAATATGAGGTAAAGGATACTTGTTCTTAATTTTTACCGCATTGAGAGGGCGGTAATCCACACACATCCATAGAGTGCCATTCTTCTTCTTCACAAAATGGCTAGATAGCCCCATGTTGAAGAGCTAGGATGGATGAATCCCTTTTCCAACAACTCTTCTAACTACTTCTTCATTTCAGTCAATTCCTTTGGGGCCATGCGGTACGGGCATCGGGAGATAGGAGCAGTGCTAGGCTCTAACTCAATGGAGAACTCCACATCTCTATCCGGTGGCAACCTAGGTAGATCTTTAGGAAAGACATCTAGAAACTCACAGACCACATGAATAGAGGCAAAATCAGGAGAAGCTTCAGCATGAGCAGCAATAGGTAAGGATGGATCTAAGGGCATAAGAAGAGACATCCTATCCTGAGAAGAAGGAAGCCATAACTCAACAACTCTCTACTTTAGGTCCAAGACTGCCCCATATACCCACAACCAGTTCATTCCTAGAATTGCATCAATGCCTTGCCTAGGCAGCACCATGAACTAGAGACAGTAAGTATGAGTGGCTAATACTAAGCCCACTGTGTCTGTCCAAGTATTAACACACAACTGCGCACTCAGAGTACTGATTCTATAGGCAAAAGGTATAGCCATAAGAGGTATATTGTACCGGTGTGCAAATCCCATGCTTATGAATGAATGTGATGCACTAGAATCAAACAATACATAAGCTGGATGGGAATCAATGGTGAACATCCCAGCCATCACCGGTTCATTTTGTAATATTTCCTCAGCCTCTGTGAAATTAACCTGTTGAAAGGTCCTAATGGCTAGAGGGGGGGGGGTGAATAGCCTAATAAAATTTCTACAACAACACTTAACAAAATGGTTAGACAATTATGAGGCGAAGCAAGTGTTGCGCTAGCCTACTCAAAATACAAGCCACCTACCACAATTCTAGTTTAGATAGTGTCTATTCACACAAAAGCTATGACACTACCCTATGTTAGTGTGCTCTCAAAGGCTAACTAAAGAGCCACACCAACCAAGCAAGCAAGCTCTCACAACTAGTTACACTAAAGAGCTTGTCAACTAGTTTGCGATAATGTAAAGAGAGTGATCAAGAAAGTTATACCGCCATGTAGAGGAGTGAACCAATCAATCACAAGGATGAATAACAATGAAGACCAATCACCTCGGAATCAAAGGATGAACACAATAATTTTTACCGAGGTTCACTTGCTTGCCGGCAAGCTACTCCTCGTTGTGGCGATTCACTCACTTGGAGGTTCACGTGCTAATTGGCTTCACATGCTAAACCCTCAATAGGGTGCCGCACAACCAACACAAGATGAGGATCACACAAGCCACGAGCAATCCACTAGAATACCTTTTGGCGCTCCGCCGGGGAAAGGTCAAGAACCCATCATAATCACCATGATCGGAGCCAGAGACAATCACCACCTTCGCTCGATGATCCTCACTGCTCCAAGCCATCTAGGTGGCGGCAACCACCAAGAGTAACAAGCGAAATCCGCAGCGAAACACGAACACCAAGTGCCTCTAGATGCAAACACTCAAGCAATGCACTTGGATTCACTCCCAATCTCACTATGATGATGAATCAATGATGGAGATGAGTGGGAGGACTTTGGCTAGGCTCACAAGGTTGCTATGTCAATGAAAATGGCCAAAGATATGAGCCATAGCCGGCCATGGGGCTTAAATAGAAGCCCCCACGAAATAGAGCCGTTTTACCCCTTCACTGGGCACATTGCGCTCTGACCGGACGCTCTGGTCCAACTGACCGGACCCTGGACTCAGCGTCCGGTCCACTGATGGACACCACGTGTCACTAGCTTCAAACGCAGTTCATCAAAATTCAACGGCTACGAAGCTGACCGGACGCTGAAGCCCCAGTGTCCGGTCGAGTACAGTAAGGGTCAAAATCCATTTCTCTCGATCAGGACACGTCTGGTCCACCTTGACCGGACATAGCCCAGCGTCTGGTGCTAAACCCTAGCCACTGTACCACCAAGTCAGCGCGACCTAGACGTAGGCAGTCAGCGTCCGGTGCATTCAGATCCAGCGTCCGGTCACTTGACCGACGCTGGCATCTCCTCTGTCTTCTTCACCCTTGCTCAAATGGGCTAACCACCAAGTGTATCACCTTGTGCACATGTGTTAGCATATTTTCACAAACATTTTCAAGGGTGTTAGCAGCTCCACTAGATCCTAAATGCATATGCAATGAGTTAGAGCATCTAGTGGCACTTTGATAACCGCATTCCGATATGAGTTTCACCCCTCTTAATAGTACGGCTATCAAACCTAAATGTGATCACACTCTCTAAGTGTCTTGATCACCAAAACAAAATAGCTCCTACAAATTATACCTTTGCCTTGAGCTTTTTGTTTTTCTCTTTCTTCTTTTCAAGTTTAAGCCCTTGATCATCGCCATGCCATCACCATTGTCATGTTATGATCTTCATTATCTTCTCCACTTGAAGTGTGCTACCTATCTCATGATCACTTGATAAACTAGGTTAGCACTTAGGGTTTCATCAATTCACCAAAACCAAACTAGAGCTTTCAATCTCCCCCTTTTTGGTAATTGATGACAACCCTTATACAAAGATATGAATTAAAATTCAATTGAATTCCATGTTGCTTGCCCAAGCATATTTACCATGTGTAAAAGGATATGGACAAGTTTCATGAACCCCAAATGGTAGCAATTGCTCCCCCTACATATGTGCTAAGAGTTTGGATTAGCTTGCACATATGCTTAGATAGGAAATATAGGAGTCAATGTCTACCAAATGATGCTAAGGTATAAGAGATGGACCTTTGAAGCGTGATACCAATCGGAGTGCACCAATATACCATCCTTAGCACCATGGTTAGCTCAATATCACTTGGAAACATACTTTGGAAAGATACCACTTGCAAAGACTTAATTGGAAATGAAAGTTATCTAGTGATTTCATTTCATCATTCAATCTTACAACTAACATTCATCACATAAGCATGGATGTTTAAATTTAATACTTGTGCCATGCAAGCAAACATATGAAATGCACATTAAATGCACCATACAAGTTCATGAGCTTGCTCCCCCTACTTGTGTGCTCAAAATTTTAATTGATCCCTTTCCTTTGTCATATCTCTCCCCCTATGTCATATATCAAGATATATTTATGTTTCTCTCCTTTTATGATATTTCTCCCCCTTTTTCACTATCTTTACTACTATCTTTGTTTCTCTCCCCCTTTGTCATCAATGACCACAAAGGTTCTAAATATAGATAGTATTACTTGTAGGGTCGATATTATCAATGTCAATCAATGGGGTGAGAATCATTTTCCCAAATTTGGTCTAATCTATATCATTTGCCAAAGATATTTAACTCGGTTTGATCCAAGGACAAGCTTCTTCATACCTCCAAATAAGGGTTATCTTGTACCATGTTGAGTTAAACAGTTAGAGCTCATTTTCTAGATCAAACACTAGGTTTACAAGCCCATAAACATGTCATATGCTATCACTAGATCAAATCAAGCATAGAAGCAATAGTGATACCATATAAACATCAAATTCATTTGATTTTCATGAATGAGCTTAATAAAATAGAACCATTTGAAAGGTCCTAATTAGATTGAAAATATGACTAGATGCACTAAACTTGTCCCTAGCAAGGATGTATGTCATGCCAATCAACTTTTACCTTGGATTGCTCGAAGGAGAGGCATGTCATATGAGTGGAGGGGTGCATCAACACATATTTGAGAAATCCAATATGTTCAACTTCATTCCTTAGCTTGCAAAACATTTTCTCATCCAATGGCTTGGTGAATATATCGACAAGTTGATCTTCGGTGCCTACACTCTCAATGCAAATGTCCCCCTTTTGTTGGTGCTCTCTTATGAAATGATGGCGGACATCAATGTGCTTTGTTCTTGCATGTTGCACCGGATTGTTGGTTAGTTTGATTGCACTCTCATTGTCACATAGCAATGACACTTTCTTGAACTTGATTCCAAAGTTACTCAAAGTGGCCTTCATCCAAAGTACTTGTGCACAACAACTACCTGCGGATATGTATTCGGCTTCAACGGTTGATAATGCAACACTATTTTGCTTCTTTGATGACCATGAAACAAGTGATCTTCCCAACAATTGACATGTGCCCGATGTGCTCTTCCTTTCAACCTTGCATCCCGCATAATCCGAGTCAGAGTAACCAACTAGCTCAAACTTTGCTCCTTTGGGATACCACAAACCAACATTTGGTGTATTCTTCAAGTACCTCAATATCCTCTTTGTAGCCTTCAAATGGCTTTCTCTTGGTGAGGCTTGAAATCTTGCACACATGCATACACTAAACATGACATCCGGCCTTGATGCGGTCACATAGAGTAGGCTTCCAATCATAGACCGATACAACTTTTGATCCACCATGTTTCCACTTGCATCACTATCCAAGTTGCCATTGATTCCCATTGGTGTGCTAATGACTTTGCTATCAATCATGCCAAACTTCTTGATCATGTCCTTGATATACTTGCCTTGACTCACAAATGTACCATTCTTTAATTGCTTTGATTTGAAGACCAAGGAAGTAACTCAATTCTCCAATCATGGACATTTCAAACTCATTAGCCATCATCTTTCCAAACTCATCACAAAATTCTTGATTGGTTGATCCAAATATGATGTCATCTACATAGATTTGCAATACAAATAGATCTTTTCCAATCTTCTTGATGAAAAGAGTGGTGTCAACCTTGCCCACTTGTGAACCCTTTAGAGAGGAGGAAGTCCCTCAATCTCTCATACCATGCTCTAGGTGCTTGCTTCAAGCCATACAATGCCTTCTTCAACTTGTACACATGGTTGGGCTTCTTATCATCTTCAAAACCGAGAGGTTGCTCTACATATACTTCTTCATTGATGTAGCCATTGAGAAATGCACTCTTGACATCCATTTGATAGAGCTTGATGTTGTGGGCACAAGCATAGGCTAGCAAGATTCTTATTGCTTCCAATCTAGCAACCGGGGCATATGTTTCTCCAAAGTCAAGACCTTCAACTTGAGTATAGCCTTGTGCTACCAATCTTGCTTTGTTCCTTACTACTATCCCATCTTGATCTTGCTTGTTTCTAAAGACCCATTTGGTTCCAATCACATTCTGTCCCTTTGGTCTCTCTACTAATTCCCATACTTGATTTCTTGTGAAGTTGTTCAATTCTTCATGCATAGCATTCACCCAATCAACATCCTTCAAAGCTTCATCTATCTTCTTTGGTTCAATGGATGACACAAATGAGAAGTGTTCACAAAATGATGCCAATCTTGATCTTGTTTGTACACCTCTTGAAATATCACCAATTATAGTGTCCAAAGGATGATCTCTTGCAATATTTGTTGGTTGGAGTATTGGAACTTGATTGCTTGCACTTGCTTGATCATTGGGTTGAGATGATGTACTAGCCACTTGATCTTGATCAATGTAATGAGAGTCACTTGCACTAGCTTGATTTGTATTATCTTGCACATTTGAGTTTGAGAGCACTTGCACTTGATCATCTTCAGTCATCAATCACTTGCCTAGGCCTCAATTCACCAATATCCATGTTCTTCATGGCATTTGAAAGTTGAATGCCTCTCACATCTTCTAAGTTCTCATTCTCTACTTGTGAACCCTTGGTTTCATCAAATTCAACATCATGAACTTCCTCAAGAATAGCACTATCCAAATTCCATACTCTATATGCTTTGCTTGTGGTGGAATAGCCAAGTAGGAATCCTTCATCACATTTCTTGTCAAACTTGCCCAATCTTATGCCTTTCTTCAAGATATAGCATTTGCAACCAAAGACCCAAAAATATGCAATGTTGGGCTTTCTACCATTCAAGAGCTCATATGGTGTCTTTTCTTTCAATCGGTGACAATAGAGGCGGTTGCTACAATAGCAAGACGTGTTGATAGCTTCGGCCCAAAAAGATTGACTCACATTGTACTCACTAAGCATAGACCTTGCCATATCAATGAGTGTTCTATTCTTCCTCTCAACAAGGCCATTTGATTGAGGAGTGTATTTGGCCGAGAATTGATGTCTAATTCCAAATTCATCACATAACTCATCAATTCTTAGTGTTCTTGAACTCACTACCATTGTCACTTCTAACTCTCTTGATGGTTGTTTCAAACTCATTGTGAATGCCCTTGACAAATGATTTGAATGTTGCAAACACATCACTTTTGTCCACTAGAAAGAATACCCATGTGTATCTAGTGTAGTCATCCACTATCACAAAGCCATATTTATTTCCACCGATACTAGTGTATTGTGTTGGCCCAAACAAATCCATGTGCAATAACTCAAATGCTTTACTAGTGCTCATCATGCTTTTCTTAGGGTGGGTGTTTCCAACTTGTTTACTGGCTTGACAAGAGCTACAAAGCTTATCCTTTTCGAACACAACATCTTTCAAGCCTTTAACTACAGTCATGCTTAATCAATCTATTCAATTGTTTCATTCCAACATGACCAAGCCTTCTATGCCATAACCAACCCATGCTAGACTTAGTGAACAAGCATGTGGACAATCTAGCTTCACTAGCATTGAAATCAACCAAGTATAGATTCTCATATCTAAAACATTTGAAGATCAAATTAGAGCCATCTACACTTATGATCTCTACATCATCTACCCCAAATATGCATTTGAATCCAAGATCACACAATTATGCCACGGATAGCAAATTGAAGTTCAAGCTTTCTACTAACAACACATTGGATATGCTCATGTCATTGGATATTGCAATCTTACCAAGCCCTTTGACCTTGCCTTTGCCGTTGTCACCAAATGTGATACTATCATAACCATCATTGCCATTGGTGTTGATTGAGTTGAACATTCTTGCATCACCGGTCATGTGTTGAGTGCACCCACTATCAAGAACCCAATACCTTCCTCCGGCTTTGTAATTGATCTACAAAAGAAGATCAATTCTTTTTAGGTACCCAAACTTGCTTGGGTCCTTGAAGGTTAGTCACTAGACTCTTTGGTACCCAAATGGCTTTCTTCTTTGAGCCCATCCATGGTTTACCAATGAACTTAGCCTTTACACCATTTGTACCCTTAGTAAGCATATAGCATGAATCAAGCTTAATGGAGGATACATTAGCATTTTTGCTCTTGTTTTTGCATTCTTGCTCTTTATGACCAACTTGCTTGCAACTAATGCAAAACCAACCATTGTTCTTCACAAAACTAGTCTTGTGAGGAGCAAAGGCCGCCTTGCTTTTCTTGGGGGTATAGCCCAATCCCTCTTTGTAGAGAGAAGCTCTTTGGCTACCCAAGCACATAAGCAAGCGGTCCTCACCACCATAAGCCTTAGCTAAGGTGTGAGTGAGCTTAGTGACCTCCTTCTTAAGGTTCTTATTCTCAACCATTAGTGGGGCATCACAAGTGAGACCATCACTACTAGATGAGGTAGAAGTGGAAGTGCTACAAGAAGGGTTAGTAGGAGCAACAATGATAGGCATAGATAGTGATTCATCAATTAAATCACAAGTTACACCTACATCACAAGTGTCAACATGCTTCTTTTTATCTTGTTCATTAAGCAAAGTGGAATGAGCTTTTTCAAGCTTTTTGTGAGCCTTGCCAAGCTTCTCATGGGCTACCTCTAGCTTCTCATGAGTTGCTTTGAGCTCATCAAGGGCTTGCTTAAGGGCTTTTACCTCCTTATTCAAGCTCTTGCATTCCCTTCTCTTAATGTTAAAGTGTTCTTTAGCATCTTCTAGCATTGTCAAATAATTCGTCCTTAGTAGGTTCATCATCATCACTATCACTATCATTTTCATTATCATCAACATGTTCTTCATCACTTTCATCATCACAAGATTATACCTTAGTGGCCTTAGCCATGAAGCATGATGAAGATTCAAAGAGAGAAGGCTTCTCATTGATGGCAATGCTTGCAAGAACCTTCTTCTTGGTGGTCTTGTGATCATCACTATCATCATCATCATCACTTGAGGAAGCATCATTATCCCAAGTGACTACATAGGAACCACCCTTCTTCTTCTTGAAGGCCATCTTGTCCTTCTCTCTTTCTTTTCCTTCTTGTCCTTCTTCTTGTTCTTCTTGTTGTCATCATCATTGTCACTATTGTATGGGCATTGAGCAACAAGATGATCTTTGCTTCCACACTTGAAGCACCTTCTTGACTCTTCTTTGTTCTTGGATGAAGACTTCTTTCTTCTAGCATGGTAGCCCTTCTTCACCATGAACTTGCCAAATCTCTTGACAAATAGAGCCATCTTCTCATCATCATCATCATCCCATGATTCATCTTCTTCACTTGATGTATCTTGCTTTGCTTTGCCCTTGGATGATGTGGCTTTGAATGCCACACTCTTCTTCTTCTCATCCTTCTTCTCATCTTTCTTCTCCTTCTTTTCTTCCTTCTCATCTTCATCTCTATATGTATCATCGGTCATGATGTCTCCCAATACTTGGTTTGGTGTCATGGTGTCCAAACCACTCCTTACTAGAATAGTGACCAATGTGCCAAATCTTGAAGGTAAGCATCTCAAAAACTTATGGGAGAAGTCCTTGTCCTTCACCTCTTCTCCAAGTGCTTTGAGATCATTGATAAGCACTTGAAGCCTATGAAACATCTTCGGCACACTCTCATCCTCCTTCATCTTAAAGCTTGCAAACTTTTCATTGAGGATGTATGCCTTTGCACCCTTCATGGCTTGAGTGCCCTCAAATGATTTTTCCAACTTCTTCCAAGCCTCATGAGCCATCTCAATATTCTTGATTTGCTCAAATGTTCTCTCATCAATTGCATCATGAATAGCACTTAGAGCAATGTCATTGTTTTGGAGAAGTACTTCTTCGGCCACGGTGGGATTCTCTGGATCACCAATCTCAATTTTGGTTTCTACCACCTTCCAAACCTTTCTATTGATTGACTTGATATGTGTGGTCATCTTTGACTACCAATAAGGATAATTTGTGCCATTAAATTGGGGTGGCTTCTTGGTGTTGTTGATTTGAGCCATTTTAACACCGAAGGTTGTTAAGCCTCAAATAACGGTGACCTTGGCTCTGATACCACTTGAAAGGTCCTAATGGCTGGAGGGGGGGTGAATAGCCTAATAAAATTTCTACAACAACACTTAACAAAATGGTTAGACAATTATGAGGCGAAGCAAGTGTTGCACTAGCCTACTCAAAATGCAAGCCACCTACCACAATTCTAGTTTAGATAGTGTCTATTCACACAAAAGCTATGACACTACCCTATGTTAGTGTGCTCTCAAAGGCTAACTAAAGAGCCACACCAACCAAGCAAGCAAGCTCTCACAACTAGTTACACTAAAGAGCTTGTCAACTAGTTTGCGATAATGTAAAGAGAGTGATCAAGAAAGTTATACCACCGTGTAGAGGAGTGAACCAATCAATCACAAGGATGAATAACAATGAAGACCAATCACCTTAGAATCAAAGGATGAACACAATGATTTTTACCGAGGTTTACTTGCTTGCCGGCAAGCTACTCCTCGTTGTGGCGACTCACTCACTTGGAGGTTCATGCGCTAATTGGCTTCACACGCCAAACCCTCAATAAGGTGCCACACAACCAACACAAGATGAGGATCTCACAAGCCACGAGCAATCCACTAGAGTACCTTTTGGCGCTCCACCGGGGAAAGTTCAAGAACCCCACACAATCACCACGATCGGAGCCAGAGACAATTACCACCTCCGCTTGATGATCCTCGCTGCTCCAAGCCGTCTAGGTGGCGGCAACCACCAAGTGTAACAAGCAAAATCCATAGCGAAACACGAACACCAAGTGCCTCTAGATGCAAACACTCAAGCAATGCACTTGGATTCACTCCCAATCTCACTATGATGATGAATCAATGATGGAGATGAGTGGGAGGACTTTGGCTAGGCTCACAAGGTTGCTATGTCAATGAAAATGGCCAAAGATGTGAGCCATAGCCGGCTATGGGGCTTAAATAGAAGCCACCATGAAATAGAGCCGTTGTACCCCTTCACTTGGCACATTACGCTCTGACCGGACGCTCCGGTCCAACTGACCAGACCCTGGACTCAGCGTCCGGTCCACTGATGGACACCATGTGTCACTAGCTTCAAACACTGTTCGTCAGAATTAAACGGCTACGAAGCTAACCGGACGCTGTGGCAAAACTGACCGGACGCTGAAGCCCCAGCGTCCGGTCGAGTATAGTAAGGGTCAAAATCCATTTCTCTTTGACTAGACGTGTCCGGTCCACCTCGACCAGACACAGCCCAGCGTTCGGTGGTAAACCCTAGCCACTATACCGCCAAGTCAGCACGACCGGACACAGGCAGTCAGCATCCGGTGCATTTAGATCCAGCGTCCGGTCACTTGATCGACGCTGGCATCTCCTCTGTCTTCTTCACCCTTGCTCAAATGGGCTAACCACCAAGTGTATCACCTTGTGCACATGTGTTAGCATATTTTCACAAACATTTTCTAGGGTGTTAGCACTCCACTAGATCCTAAATGCATATGCAATGAGTTAGAGCATCTAGTGGCACTTTGATAACCGCATTCTGATACGAGTTTCACCCCTCTTAATAGTACGACTATCAAACCTAAATGTGATCACACTCTCTAAGTGTCTTGATCACCAAAACAAAATAGCTCCTACAAATTATACCTTTGCCTTGAGCTTTTTGTTTTTCTCTTTCTTCTTTTCAAGTTTAAGCCCTTGATCATCGCCATGCCATCACCATTGTCATGTTATGATCTTCATTAGCTTCTCCACTTGAAGTGTGCTACCTATCTCATGATCACTTGATAAACTAGGTTAGCACTTAGGGTTTCATCAATTCACCAAAACCAAACTAGAGCTTTCAATCTCCCCCTTTTTGGTAATTGATGACAACCCTTATACAAAGATATGAATTAAAATTCAATTGAATTCATGTTGCTTGCCCAAGCATATTTACCATGTGTAAAAGGATATAGACAAGTTTCATGAACCCCAAATGGTAGCAATTGCTCCCCCTACATATGTGCTAAGAGTTTAGATTAGCTTGCACATATGCTTAGATAGGAAATATAGGAGTCAATGTCTACCAAATGATGCTAAGGTATAAGAGATGGACCTTTGAAGCGTGATACCAATTGGAGTGCACCAATATACCATCCTTAGCACCATGGTTAGCTCAATATCACTTGGAAACATACTTTGGAAAGAAACCACTTGTAAAAGCTTACATGGAAATGAAAGTTATCTAGTGATTTCATTTCATCATTCAATCTTACAACTAACATTCATCACACAAGCATGGATGTTTTAACAACCAAGGTGGGACTAAACTCTCCACAATATCTCATTAACATGCACATGGGCTGGATGTCACATACACCCCCCTCAAAGGAACTGACGTCCTCGTCGGCCCAACACATCCACAACCGGGCAAACGATGACTAGGAATGTTCCCTCTTAGCACATGCAACCATGCGCCCAGTGTCGGCACATGTGCCGTGTCGTGCACCCCACAGGGCCTACGCACGCAATGAACCCCATGTCTGCACCCCTGGCCCGCACGCGCCCGTGGCCATGAAGGTTGGCTCTGATACCATTTGTAATGCCCCAGAGTCCAAACGGCTTAAATCCACTCTGCACGCTGAGTGAACCACACCTACCACCATCCCACTTATGCTTTCATCCTTGCTTCGCGTAAAAGGATTAACCCAAGGATGGTGGGATGGACTCTAGAAGCCTTATATGTTGGTCTATCTCACCTTTAACAACCAAGGTGGAACTAAACTCTCCACAATATCTCATTAACATGCACATGGGCCACTATGGGCCAAATTCTAAACTGGGCTGGATGTCACAATGCTCTTCCTTATTCTTGGAATGTATCAAGATATCATCAATGAATGCCACCAGAAACTTATACAACTCTAGCATAAAGACTAAATTCATGAGATACATGAAGAATACAGGAGCATTGGTAAGACCAAAAGACATGACTAGGTATTCATATAGCCCATACCTAGTAGAAAAAGTTGTCTTTGGTATATCTTGTGGTCTAATCTTGATTTGATGATAGCCTAAACGAAGATCAATCTTGGAGAACACCTTGGCACTAACTAATTGATCGAACAAAGTATCAATATGAGGTAAAGGATACTTGTTCTTAATTTTTACCGCATTGAGAGGGCGGTAATCCACACACATCCATAGAGTGCCATTCTTCTTCTTCACAAAATGGCTAGATAGCCCCATGTTGAAGAGCTAGGATGGATGAATCCCTTTTCCAACAACTCTTCTAACTACTTCTTCATTTCAGTCAATTCCTTTAGGGCCATGCGGTACGGGCATCGGGAGATAGGAGTAGTGCTAGGCTCTAACTCAATGGAGAACTCCACATCTCTATCTGGTGGCAACCTAGGTAGATCTTTAGGAAAGACATCCAGAAACTCACAGACCATAGGAATAGAGGCAAAATCAGGAGAAGCTTCAGCATGAGCAGCAACAGGTAAGGATGGATCTAAGGGCATAAGAAGAGACATCCTATCCTCAGAAGAAGGAATCCGTAACTCAACAACTCTCTACTTTAGGTCCAAGAATGCCCCATATACCCGCAACCAGTTCATTCCTAGAATTGCATCAATGCCTTGCCTAGGCAGCACCATGAACTAGAGACAGTAAGTATGAGTGGCTAATACTAAGCCCACTATATCTGTTCGAGTATTAACACACAACTGCACACTCGGAGTACTGATTCTATAGGCAAAAGGTATAGCCATAAGAGGTATATTGTACCGGTGTGCAAATCCAATGCTCATGAATGAATGTGATGCACCAGAATCAAACAACACATAAGCTGGATGGGAATCAATAGTGAACATCCCAGCCATCACCGGTTCATTTTGTAATATTTCCTCAGCCTCTGTGAAATTAACTTGTTGAAAGGTCCTAATGGCTAGAGGGGGGGTGAATAGCCTAATAAAATTTCTACAACAACACTTAATAAAATGGTTAGATAATTATGAGGTGAAGCAAGTGTTGCGCTAGCCTACTCAAAATGCAAGCCACCTACCATAATTCTAGATTAGATAGTGTCTATTCACACAAAAGCTATGACACTACCCTATGTTAGTGTGCTCTCAAAGGCTAACTAAAGAGCCACACCAACCAAGCAAGCAAGCTCTCACAACTAGTTACACTAAAGAGCTTGTCAACTAGTTTGCGATAATATAAAGAGAGTGATCAAGAAAAGTTATACCGCCATGTAGAGGAGTGAACCAATCAATCACAAGGATGAATAACAATGAAGACCAATCACCTCAGAATCAAAGGATAAACACAATGATTTTTACCGAGGTTCACTTGCTTGCCGGCAAGCTACTCCTCGTTGTGGCGATTCACTCACTTGGAGGTTCACGCGCTAATTGGCTTCACACGCCAAACCCTCAATAGGGTGCTGCACAACCAACACAAGATGAGGATCACACAAGCCACGAGCAATCCACTAGAGTACCTTTTGGCGCTCCACCAGGGAAAGGTCAAGAACCCCTCATAATCACCACGATCGGAGCCAGAGACAATCACCACTTCTGCTCGATGATCCTCGCTGCTCCAAGCCATCTAGGTGGTGGCAACCACCAAGAGTAACAAGCAAAATCCGTAGCGAAACACGAACACTAAGTGCCTCTAGATGCAAACACTCAAGCAATGCACTTGGATTCACTCCCAATCTCACTATGATGATGAATCAATGATGGAGATGAGTGGGAGGACGTTGGCTAGGCTCACAAGGTTGCTATGTCAATGAAAATGGCCAAAGATGTGAGCCATAGCTGGCCATGGGGCTTAAATAGAAGCCCCCACGAAATAGAGCTGTTGTACCCCTGCACTGGGCACATTGCGCTCTGACCGGATGCTCCGGTCCAACTGACCGGACCCTGGACTCAGCGTCTGGTCCACTGATGGACACCACGTGTCACTAGCTTCAAATGCTGTTTATCATAATTCAACGGCTACGAAGCTGACCGGACGCTGAAGCCCCAGCGTCCAGTCGAGTACAGTAAGGGTCAAAATCCATTTCTCTTCGACCGGACGCGTCCGGTCCACCTCGACTAGACACAACCCAGCGTCCGGTGGTAAACCCTAGCCACTGTACCACCAAGTTAGCGCGACCGAACATAGGCAGTCAGCGTCCGGTGCATTCAGATCCAGCGTCCGGTCACTTGACCCACGCTGGCATCTCCTCTGTCTTCTTCACCCTTGCTCAAATGGGCTAACCACCAAGTGTATCACCTTGTGCACATGTGTTAGCATATTTTCATAAACATTTTCAAGGGTGTTAGCACTCCACTAGATCCTAAATGCATATGCAATGAGTTAGAGCATCTAGTGGCACATTGATAACCGCATTCCGATACAAGTTTCACCCCTCTTAATAGTACGGCTATCAAACCTAAATGTGATCACACTCTCTAAGTGTCTTGATCACCAAAACAAAATAGCTCCTACAAATTATACCTTTGCCTTGAGCTTTTTGTTTTTCTCTTTCTTCTTTTCAAGTTTAAGCCCTTGATCATCGCCATGCCATCACCATTGTCATGTTATGATCTTCATTAGCTTCTCCACTTGAAGTGTGCTACCTATCTCATGATCACTTGATAAACTAGGTTAGCACTTAGGGTTTCATCAATTCACCAAAACCAAACTAGAGCTTTCAATCTCCCCCTTTTTGGTAATTGATGACAACCCTTATATAAAGATATGAATTAAAATTTAATTGAATTCATGTTGCTTGCCCAAGCATATTTACCATGTGTAAAAGGATATGGACAAGTTTCATGAACCCCAAATGGTAGCAATTGCTCCCCCTACATATGTGCTAAGAGTTTGGATTAGCTTGCACATATGCTTAGATAGGAAATATAGGAGTCAATGTCTACCAAATGATGCTAAGGTATAAGAGATAGACCTTTAAAGCATGATACCAATCGGAGTGCACCAATATACCATCCTTAGCACCATGGTTAGCTCAATATCACTTGGAAACATACTTTGGAAAGAAACCACTTGTAAAAGCTTACTTGGAAATGAAAGTTATCTAGTGATTTCATTTCATCATTCAATCTTACAACTAACATTCATCACACAAGCATGGATGTTTAAATTTAATACTTGTGCCATGCAAGCAAACATATGAAATGCACATTCAAATGCACCATACAAGTTCATGAGCTTGCTCCCCCTACTTGTGTGCTCAAAATTTTAATTGATCCCTTTCCTTTGTCATATCTCTCCCCCTATGTCATATATCAAGATATCTTTATGTTTCTCTCCTTTTATGATATTTCTCCCCCTTTTTCACTATCTTTACTACTATCTTTATTTCTCTCCCCCTTTGTCATCAATGACCACAAAGGTTCTAAATATAGATAGTATTACTTGTAGGGTCGAGATTATCAATGTCAATCAATGGGGTGAGAATCATTTTCCCAAATTTGGTCTAATCTAGATCATTTGCCAAAGATATTTAACTCGGTTTGATCAATGGGCTACTGATGTTGCACCTGCTGAGTGGGTGCACAGTACTGAGTGGAAGGTGCCTTAAAGGTCTGCTGTGGCTGTCAAAACAAATGCCCACCCGAAGACTGATAGGGCACCTGCCTGAAAACCTATACTTTCTAAGCATGGCGGTGACTAGAAGACCCAGTAGCCACCCGCTTGCGATTCCATTTTGCCTGAGAGTCATGCTGCAATCCCTCCATGGAAATAGTAGCATTCATCATAGCTCGAAATGTCTGGTAGTTCCTAGTATATAACTCCTATAGGCTGCAAGAGAGGTCGCAATAGAAATGGTCCCTCTTCTTCTCATCTGTATCAACATGAGTCCCATCATACTATGACAAGTGGTTGAACTTGTTGACATAGTCCATCATGAACATGCTTCCTTACCTCAAGTCTAGAAATTCTGTCAACTTCCTGTTTAGAACACCAGTAGGAATATAATACTCTCAGAAGGCCGCAGTGAACTCCTGCCAGGTCACCCGGTGATCCACCGGCTGCATGGCATTAAATGTGTCCCACCATGCACTAGCAAATCCCAACAGCTGTTGTGCAGCAAAGCGCACTTTCTGCTCCTCAGTTATGGTGAGAAGCAGAAACTTTTGTTGTCATAGAACCGACCAATTTATAAGAGCACAAGTACAAAAACAATCGCCGAAACGATCAAATTCTCGAACTTGAGCCCATATAAACCCGGTAGTCAACTGAAATCTCGAAGGATTTCAAACCAACTTGCATACAACCAAGATCACAGTAATTCAACATAACATATCATATGTTACAACATTTCGCAGACGTTTGCAAATAGATTACATCATCACAGAGTCATCGTTATTACAAAACAAGTCTTGAAAAGTACGCGGAAGCAAATAGTTTAACTTACACACTCAAGTTCAAATACAAATACTGGTTCACTGATCACAACCCGCAAAAGCATTCAGATAAGAGAAACAGAGATCATGCCCATGATCTAGTCTTCGTCACCCGCTGGGTGGAGACAATACTTACAGAATCCCTGATATAGAAGGTCATCTGCAACAAGAGGGAATAAACCCTGAGTATGAGAATGTACTCAGCTAGACTTACCCATTGAAAACCAAAACAAATGACACCAAGGATTATGCATAGCTTAATGTAGTGGATCTGGTTGACACTTTCTTTTTGTAGAAAAGCATAAGTAATAATGATTAACTCTTAACCTTAACTAGCAGTGACTTTTAGCCATTAACCTATCATCTATATTAGCACCTGTACTAAGCAATCATTTTATTAGGGTGCAAACATTAATAACCATATCAGGTATACATTGTGGCAACCTTATCATCATCATCCATTTAACCATATCGTTAAATTAATTGAATCTACGTTGCCGCTGCTTAGTCAAGTTCTCACTATCCAGGAGAGACAGCGATTCGAATCGATTCCTATCTAGCTGGAGGGGTATTCCTAACACAAACCCTGCTTTCCCTGTCAGGGTCGCAAACAAGTCACCGTTGGTACAATTCAGGAGTCACGAGTCCGAACAGTGTCGCAAAATCAGAGAACCACTCTGCCATGAGTGCTCGGTGACTTAACCCGCCCTTGAGCTTACGCCAATGGTTCCCTGCGCATCCTTACTTCCATCCAGATTGTGGACCCCTGCTCACGTCCCCGGCCTGAACCGAGCTACTAGGCTTCGTGGTCGAAATGACTTATCCGGCCAGCTAAGTGTTAGGCTGCGTTCAACATGACATGAGGACGTACAACGTATCGGTCCTTAAACGACTCAGACAGAGTCACTATGTCCAAACCTACACAAGACTCCTCCCGGTCTTAATTCATTATTAACATGGTTCTTTTCCACGATAGCAAATATAGCCAACCATGATCCACCTCATCCTAAAGCTCGTAGGTGATAGGAAATCACGTGACTTCTACCGCACTAAGCATGGCTAAGCATTTAACCCGTTCCTGAACTTAAATAGGATTCCAGTGTGATATCAGGACAAGGAGGTATATATAATGCAACAATTGGTTCCAACCAATTCCTATACTTAATGCATCATCAACGAATAAAAGATACTCAATGTATTTGTAAAAACATGGGAGGCTTAATATGCTCCAGGGCTTGCCTTTCAGGAAAGAGGAAGGCTGGTGGTCAGGGCACTCAGGCAACTCCTCCGCGGCAGCTGCTTCGTCGGCTTCCTGCACCTCAGGCTCCTCCTCCTGGTTGGCTCCCTCGAACTCCAGCAACGTCACTCCCTCCGGCACACCTATTGCATGAATGCGCAAGATAAATATCATGGATGCACATGAATGAATGTCAGGGATGCTCAGGGAATGCACATGTTCGCTGTAGTCTGCATATTCCACTTAAGCTCTATTCAAATCACTTTACTTACCAAGTTCATACAACCTAATGTATAATTGCTCATCTTCAATTAATGAACTAGCACCTGCACCTAAGCATGTTCTCAAGTTAGGCTAGCCCTGAAACAATCAACGAGGGCATGGCAACGAAGCATACACTCAAGCATTTGTATTTCAGCAAAATGGAGACTATGTGGTGGTACAGTAAACTAGCCATAACTGGAGATTTATAAACCCAAATGACATGTAACAAGACAATTTAGAAATATTATGAAATTGTCTACAATTCATTTTCTAACCTCTAAGCATGATTCCAAACTTTACCAGGTTGAATTCTTTAATCAACAGAACTCTGTCTTCACAAGGCAGAGAGTAGGCAAAACTGGAACCTAAGTTTAAACAGCTGTAGTTCCTAAACTACTGGGCCAAATGCCATCAAATTTTTACATGAGCTAGATACATAAATTATCTACAACTTTTGTATTCATCACATTCACAGCAAACCAAAATATCATGGGGAACTTTATAAAGTCCCCAGATCTGTCCAGAGGGACATAATGCCAACAAATAATTATTAACTTATGATGTAACCACATAATTGGACCAAACTAACTTTACTCACATCTTACACATATCACAAGAACACCAGAAAGTAGGGTGTTCCTCACCAAAACATTTCTTTTAATACCTTTCTTAATTTATTTAACTAATTAGAGGACATGGTAAACATATATGAAAACTACACCATTAAATCTACAAAAATTACAGTAGATACTAAATGCTCTAAGTAGACCACTATAAAAAATTCACACCATTTGAGAAAGTATAACAGCGTACACAAAAATGATAAGACATAATGGCTTAAAATGACATAATTAGGAAACCTTAGTGAAAAGTGTCAACCAATAGATTTCATATTTTTCCTAGCATCCTTAAGGTACTAGTATACTACCCACAAAGTTTCATGGTCATAGGATTCCTAGATAATTTACAAAAATTTACACAAGTATCAATCAATGATAAAATGAAAATCTATAACTCAAAAACCATATATGCAATGACTCTCAAATTTTTACCAGAGCTTCTACTAAGCAAGAATAGCTTACCCACAAAATTTCATAATTTTTGGATCAAAGAAACTCAAGATATAATTTAAACAAGTTTGCATGCAATTAAAAACACATTTCAAGTTCCTATTTAATTCATCCAAAATTTCTACATAATGTGCTCATGTCATATTTTTCTTAAATACTAGACTTCACTGTGAGTCTAACAAAATTTGAATCAGCCATTTGGATCTACACATTTGGAGTTACAAAATTCACAAAACAGCATAGAAATCTATAAATTTGAACTATCCTACAACAGAACTGTCACTGACGTGTAGGACCCGCGTGTCAGCCGGGCCCGCCGGTCAGCGACACAGAACAGGGGAGACGGCACGCGACGGCACGGCAATGGCGAAGCTTGCCGACGGTGGCTCCTCCGATGAAACCAAAGGCACCAGGGTGCTCGCCTCGACAGACCGCACCTAACCATGTCCTTCCCGCAACCTCTACCGAACTCTAGCAAGGATGGCGGCGTGTATGGCAGACGGCGGCGGGGTCCAACGGTGCTCCAGCGAGGTCCGGCCCTGTAGGGCACGGCTAAGCTCGGTATGAGCTTCAGGGGGTCACAAGGAAGCTAAGGGGAGGGAGAAAAGAACATGAGAAGGCTCCGGGGGTGGTCGGCCACGTAGGGCTCCAACTCCGGCGAGACCCCGTCATGGCGAGCGGTGGTGGAAACGGCCAATGTGCCCTTACCAAGACTCAATCGGCTCAGCTCAGAGGTGGAGGAGGTAGAGGAGGACACGATGGAGCTATTGACGAGCTATGGTTTGCGTTTTTGTTGCGGCGAGCAAGCTAGGCAATGGCGGAGCTGCTCGGCAATGGCAGAGCGGCGCTGCTCGGTTGCTGCTCGCGGTGGAGGCGAAGGAAATGAAAAACGCACTTGTGAACCGGTCAGGCAGGCGGACGGGGGTTCAAGCAATGGCCAGCATTGCTAGGACAGCCACGGCACGTGGCTACGCGGTCAGGTAGCCGGCGATGGGTGGCGCCATGCGGCTGTCGATTTCTGAAATGGGCAGTCACTGTAGCACGCCTGAAACTCCGATTCAGTTATCGTTCGACGCCTAACAGCGATGGTTGATGATCTTGAAACTCCAAATCCGTTGATCATCAGCGAAAACAGTCAAGATGAAAGTTGTAGCCCGTACTCCCATCTTCAATTTCTATTTAAGCACCAAGGACTAATTCTCAATGGATCACGAGTTATATCAAGCCAAAGTCGGCTCAACACAACTAAAATTGAAACTAAGACTTAGAAATATTTTCAAGTGTTGAATCAGCCTTCAATACTGGCTTGTGGATCCTTTTTGAACATGTTGTGCACATTTTCATGACTTGGCTTCTAAACAAAGTTTGTTCCTTATAAAATTTCCTACAACTTTGCTTTAGGTTGCTCAGACATGCAAACACTCTAAGCTACACTTTTTAAACAGTCAAACACAAGGGTTTAGGGGTCAAAACAAGTCAAACCACTATTTGAAATCATAATTAGGCAACATGATCAATATGAACAATGTTCCAAATGACATTCTAGGTGTCACTAAGTTGTTCAAGAGAATTATTAGCCACACCACACCTTGGTCACACAAGAATCAAGCATTGTATGTACTGAAACAATGAAAAACACATGAAATGTTACATTTGTTTCATAGTCACGTTTCACATGTTTCATGATCTTGTTGCATGGTACTAACTAGCTTTGTTTCACTAAAGTGAGTTGCACATGTTGCACTTAAGTGTTGCACACTATTCATCTCATAAAAGAAACAACACACATGAAATATGCAACATGTTGCAATGTTTCAAAATCATGTTTCATGTGATATAAGCTTATGAATGGATGAATGATGCTCATGTTCATGAAATGCTAGTGCAAATGTGGAAGCCAAACACCTAGGGTGTTACAGCCCTCCCCCCTTATAGAAATCTCATCCCGAGATTTGAAAAGTGTACCATTGTTGATAGAATTCCTTATAACCATCCCTCAAATAATCTTCTCTTTCCCACGTTGCATCGCGTTCACTACCTTGATTACTCCACATGACTTTGTAAAACTTGACCACCCGACTCCGAGTCACTCGCTCACGGGTGTCAATCACTCGGACCGGCTTTTCTTCATAGGTCAAATCAGATTTTAACTCGATATCCCCCAATGGAACTCTCTCTTCAGGGATGCAAAGGCATTTCTTTAATTGGGATACATGAAAGACATTGAAGATAGCACTCATCTCAGGAGGTAATTGAATCTTGTATGCCACCTTACCACTTTGTCCTATGATTTCAAATGGACCAACATATCTTGGTGCAAGCTTTCGCTTCACACCAAAGCATTGGACACTCTTCATGGGTGAGACTTTTAGATAAACGAAGTCTCCAACTTTGAACTCAATAGGTTTTCTACGTCGATCAGCATAACTTTTTTGCCTAGCTTGAGCTGCGGCCATGTGGGTTTGGATAGTACGGACTTGCTCTTTGGCTTCTTGAACAAAATCAATTCCATAATATCTCCTTTCACTGGCTTCTACCCAATTCAACGGGGTTCTACACTTTCGGCCATACAAAGCTTCAAACGGCGCCATCTTGATACTCTCTTGATAACTATTATTGTATGAGAATTCAGCTAGGGGCAACCATTTTTCCCATGAGCCCTTAGCCGAGATGACACATGCTCTCAACATATCTTCTAAGATTTGATTAACTCGTTCAGTTTGTCCATTAGTTTGTGGATGATAGGCAGAACTTCTTACTAACTTAGTTCCTAATAATCCGTGTAAGTGCTCCCAAAAGCGAGCAGTGAACTATGGTCCTCTATCCGAGACAATAGTACAAGGGATCCCATGAAGTCGGACTATCTGATTAAAATACAACTCCACATAGTCAGTTGGACGGAAATCTATGCGGACAGGAATGAAGTGTGCAGACTTGGTCAGTCGGTCTACAATCACCCAAATGGAGTTAAAATTCTTCTGAGTAGCAGGGAGTCCAACAATAAAATCTATACTTATCTCCTCCCATTTCCAACCTGGAATAGAGAGTGGCTGAACTAATCTAGCTTTCATGTGCACAGCCTTGACCCAACAATAGGTGTCACACCTAGCCACATAAGCGGCTATCTCTTTCTTCATTTTGGTCCACCAAAGTCGAGGCTTCAAATCATGATACATTTTGCTACTACCAGGATGAATAGATAATTTAGAGGAATGGGCTTCGGATATGATTTGATGTCTAAGCTCTCTATCCTTCGGAACTACCAACCTATCCTTGAACCATAACACGCCATCCTCATCTACTCAAAAATGTTTGGTTTCTTGCTCTTTCATCTTGCGCTTGATGTGGAACACACCTGGATCTGTCTTCTGTAGCTCGATAATTCGACTCTGTAGAGTACAACTGACAGTGATATTGTAAAAGACTGCAGGATGAAGGAGTTTTGACAAATGGACATCACTTTCAATCAAAGAGTGGCAATGAGATTTCCTGCTCAAGGCATCCACGACGATGTTTGCCTTGCCAGGGTGATAGTGCACTTAGAGGTTATAATCCTTGATCAACTCGAGCCATCTTCTCTGACACATATTTAACTCTGGTTGAGTGAAGATGTACTTGAGACTTTTATGATCAGTGTAGATGTTGCACACATTGCCAAGCAAATAATGTCTCCAGGCCTTCAAAGCATGAACAACTGCAGCGAGTTCCAAGTCATGCGTTGGATAATTCACTTCATGCTTCCGAAGTTGGAGAGAGGTATAAGCAATGACTCTACCTGCTTGCATAAGAACACCTCCTAACCCAATACCTCATGCATCATAGAACACATCAAAAGGTTTCTCGATATCCAATTGTGCCAAAACCGGAGCCAAAGTTAGAAGAGTTCGTAGGGTATGGAAAGCCGCATCACACTTAGGAGTCCAAACAAACTTCATGTCTTTTTGCAGCAACTGAGTCATAGGCTTGGCTATTTTAGAGAAATCCAGGATGAAGCAACGATAATAGCCAGCCAACCCCAGAAAACACGTGTCCAAGAAAAGGTACCTCACGAAGCCAGAATTCACATTTGCTAAACTTTGCATATAGCTGGTGTTCCCGCAATCTAGTGAGAACAACTCGCAAATGTTCAATGTGATCTTCTTCATTATTAGAATAGACCAAGATATCATCTATAAATACCACCACAAATTTGTCCAACTCGGGCATAAACATCGAATTCATCAGATACATAAAATGTGTGGGGGCATTGGTCAATCCAAAAGACATAACCAGGTACTCATACAGACCATATCTTGTAGAGAATGCAGTTTTTGGGACATCCTCAGGCCAAATCTTGATTTGATGATAACCAGATCTCAAATCAATGTTGGAAAAGACTTTTGCTTTAGACAACTGATCAAATAAGATATCTATACGTGGCAGAGGGTACTTATTCTTGATTATAACTGCATTCAAGGGTCTATAATCTACACACATGCATAGTGATTGATCCTTCTTCTTTACAAAGATCGCTGGGCACCCCCACGGAGATGAACTAGGACGGATAAGGCCTTTCTTTAGAAGTTCATTCAACTGGTCTTAAGTTTGGCTAATTCATTGGGAGGCATTCTATATGGCCTTCTAGAGATGGGCGCTGTACCAGGAAGCAACTCTATCTTGAACTCCACTTCTCGATCCAGGGGCAATCTAGGCAAATCATCAGGAAAAACATCCGGAAAGTCGCACACGACAAGGATATCTACCAAAGATTTTGCTTGCACCACATTGGTCGTGCAAGAAAGATTGATGTCATAGGGTAACTGCACTAGAAAACCCTCTTGATTACTAGGATCTCTGAGCATGACTACCCTAGTCGATGTATCAATAAGCACTCCATGACAGCTCATCCAGTTCATTCCCAATATCACATCGATACCTAGCCCTGATAAAACTACCAGATCAACCTGATAACTTCGCCCCTCTATCTCAAATTGCATGTCCCCAACTACCAGCTTGGTTGGGATAATACCATTAGCAGCCCTAATGCAATAACCCTCACCCTCAACAATATATGTTTTCTGCATAAACTTGGATGCAAATGCTGGATTAATAAAGGAATGCGAAGCACCTGAATCAAATAGTACAACTACGGGGTGTTGATCAATCAGAAACTTACCAGCAGTCACTACCTCTCCTGAAGGAATCTTAGTAATATTAGTGTGGTTCACCTGCCCCTGACGACCACCTTGGTAGGTGTTCTTCTTAGGGTAAGGACACTTCCTCGACCAGTGGCCTAGCTTGTTGCAGTTCTAGCACAGCATGTTGCTTGGCGGAACGTTGGAACTGCCTTGACTAGTAGTGCCCCTGGAAAGAGCAACAATAAAGGCCTTATAGAATCCAGTCTTGCCTGGATTCTTCTTCTACGGTGGGCAGAATTTAGTAGCTGATGCTAGAGGGCGGACTGGAGCCCTCGGTGCGACGGGAGCCTTGGATTATGAGGCGCCCGCCTCATAGGCCCTCTTACAACTTTTTGAAGCAGCATACATAGCATTGTTGTTATCGCAGAACCAACCAATTGATAAGAGTACAAGTACAATGGCAGCCCGCAAGCGGTCGCACTGTCATACTTGAACCCATATAAACCCAGTAGTCCGTCGAGTACCACGATGGGTCTCGATAAATGATTTACAACAACCAAGATCGTACATGATTCAACATACATGCCACATATTACATAAAGTTCACAGATACATTTTCATCATCAGAGTATGAATAAAAGTTATTACAAACCGAGTTTGATAGATAAAGGCGGAAGCAAATTAAGTTCGAAATTAAAGTTTCCAACATAGTTTGATATAGTGCCAAGTAGGATCACGGTCCACAAAAGCAAAGATAGGGATTAATAAAGAAGCCTGCCCAAGGCTTACTCCTCATCCACGGCGGGATAGAAGCAACTCTTGCAATAACCATGGTACACAGTGCCATCTGCAACAATGGGAAATAAAACCCTGAGTACGAGAAGGTACTTAGCTAGACTTACCCGTCATAAACCAGAAATAAAATGGCTCCAAGGATTATGCAAGGCAGTATAAGTGGAGATAGCTTGACAACATTTGCATAAAAGCAATTGACTTAGTTGTACAATTATGATTCCTTTATTAGGTTAATTATAACTATCCATCTCTAGATTAGCAACTATCCTATGCCAAACATGTGGTATATCAATTTAAAAGCATACAATAGTAACCATAGCAGGTATTGTAATTCCATATTCATTCGAACCATCATGTTCCATAACACAGTTACTACGATGTTGGGACTAGCTAAGTTTCTCACTATCCGGGAGAGACGGCGATTCGAATCGATTTCAACCAGCTGGGAATTTATTCCTAACACAAACCCAGGCATACCACGTGAAGGCAGCCTTAGGTCACCTTTGGTACAACTCAGGTACACATTTCGCGGGTCCATACTGTGCCGCACAATCTGGGACACCAGATGCTAGGATGTTCAGGCCTAGCCTGCCCTTGGGCTCAGTCTGATCGCCCCCCGCAAGGAGCGCACAACAGAACGGGTCCCGGCCTGAGTTGAGCTACTCGGCTTCGCGGTCGGAATGAGTTATCCGGCTAGCTAAGTGATAGGCATGCGTTCAATCTTGTCAGAAGCGGCAACAATGGTATGGTCCTTAATCGGCTTAGATGGAATCACATGAGTCATCCTACGCATAGACTTCGCCTGGCCTCGATTTTCTTTTACCTCATGGTTCTATTCCACGATAGCAAATATAGCCAACCGTGCTCCGGTATCCACCTATATCTCGCAGGTGACAGGACATCACCTGACTTCTACCGATCTAAGTAGGGCTAAGCATATATTTGATCCTGGACCTATACCGGTTAAAGTTGTAATATCTAGACAAGGGATTTATATGCATCAAGTGGTTCCATTCAACTCTTATAACCTAATGCATCAATCATAAGTACTTAAGTAATCATTTGTAAAGTACTGGGAGACTTAAAATGCTCCGGGGCTTGCCTCGCAGAAAAGAAGTGGGGCGGTGGTCAGGACACTCCGGAAGTTCTTTAGGATTCTGCTCCTCGCCTTCGGGAGCTGCGACTTGAGGATTCTCCTGCTGGTCCCCTTCCTTTACCTCGTTGAATTCCAGCAACGTTATTTCTTCCTCTGATCCTAGATGCATGAATATGGCATAAGATATTGCGAATGCATATATGTTAACAAGTGCATCATGTTCTACTGAGTAGGTGCATATCTCTTCTTGATTATGCAATTAACTACTTCAACAATTCATCAACTATTTCACAAACAACAGCTACTTGTTTTACTCATAACTGGAGTTCTAATTATCCAAATGCAGTGATCCTAGACTTTCTGGAAAGCTTATAAAATTACCTACAACTCTTATTTAATTCACAAAAGCTAATTCACAACTCATCTTAGCCAAAACAGATAATTATATCAGTGCTGTCCAGAATTTCCAGAGAGCAAGCAATTCGAAATGCTAACTTTAAACAGCTGTAACTCCTAAACCGTTTGACCTATGGTCCTGAAATTTTAACACAAGGCATATGATGAAGTTATATACCACTTGGTTATTAACCATTTTTACAGTAAACATCATTTCTATCATGCAACTTATCAAACTACAGAATCTATCCGGAAAACTATTCTAATTCGTATTATGAAGCAACAATACTTCTACTTCATATAAGTATTCAAATTTTTGCAACCCAAAGCCTACCAACAGTTTAAGCATACCAAATACACTCAAGAAAACCAAATGGTGAAGCCAAAACTATTTATTTAGATGCCTTTATTATTTTACTTAGATACATAGGTTAAATAATAAACATATACCAAATGTGCATCATAAATTCTTAAAAATTTACAGTGCCTTACTAATGCTACCAAAAGACTACTGTAAAAGTTTCATATCATTTTATACAGTAAAACATTCTATACAAAAATGACAAGACAGAAAGGCTTACAATAGCAAAAATAGAAAACCCTAGTGAAAATGTGTCAAGCAACAAGATTTCCTATTTTTCTTATCATCCTATGGTACTAGTATAACCTCCTAACAAATTTCATGAATATTGGGTTCCTAAATAATTTATAAAAATTCATACAAGGATTACCTATTTATAAAAGAAAATTCTATAACTACAAATCTATACATGCACTGATCCTCAAATTTTTACCAGAGCTCATACATGTCAAGAATAGCTTACCACAAAAATTTCATAATTTTTGGAGCATAGGAACTCTAGATATAAAATGAACAAATTTGCATGCATTCAAAAACACATTTCAAATCTCCATTTAAATCTGCCAAAATTTCTACTGTAAGTGTCAAGATCATATTTTTCTTAAATACTTCACTTCCTAAGGAACACTACCAAATTTATTTCACAATTTTTGAAGCTATACAACTGGAGATCTAAAAATCACAAAACACATGAAATATAGAATCAAAATGAACTATCCTTTAGTACTGCTGTCACTGGCGACTGGGACCCACAAGTCAGTCAGCCCCACCGGTCAGTGACCCGAAACAGGGTAGCGACGCTGCGCGATGGTTGCATGGCCTAGAGCTCACCGACGGCGAGGTTGCCGGCGGTGACATCTTCACCACATGATCTCCGTGACCTAGCGCGTTGATTGGGCTACTTGGTTGGGACTCTCGACGAAGCTACACGCGGTGGTGGCGCTCATGGCGGCACGACGAGGTGGGACGATGGTGGTACGCTAGTGATGACCTCGGCAGCGGGGCTCCGGCGAGCTGTGCACAGCGCTGGAGCTTACCGGTTGCTATCAGCGGGCACAGGTGGACGCGGTGGGTTGCTAGGGAGCTGGTGGTGCTGCTGCGGTGACGGAGGATCGGCTCGACGTGAGCTTGCGCTAGCTATGGCGACGGCAGAGGTGGGGAAGAGCTCGGCTGCCGCTACGGTTGCTTCGGCGGTGAAGGAGAAGGCGAAATGGGAAAATGAGGGGCGGCTGAGTGCAGGCGATAGCTGGGAGTGATGTAGTGCGCTTGGGCCTGGCTCTGCCGCGGGGCAGGACGCTGGTGACGTGCGGCCGCTGTGGACCTCCACGCGGCGCGTGAGCTCTGCTTCTATCGGCCACCGAGTTGTTCGTTCAGTTGATTCAGTTAAGCCAAAACCGATCCTAACAGCGCGTATTGCAACGATAAAAACTCCATGATCGTGGACTTTCAGCGAAAATTTCCTACATCAAAGTTGAAGCCTAAAGTACCAGCTTCAATTGTTGTTAAAGAATCATGCTCTAATTCACAACCGAAATTGAGTAGTGTCATCCCAAAGGTCAGCCTATCAGGCTATCAGTTGATAGGACTTAGAAAAATTTTGCTAAGCGATGAAATGTTGGTTTTGCTGATTTTGTGATCCAAATTCAAGCATGTTAGGAGCTAAACCAGTCAATGACCCAAAAATAAAAGTTGTTCCTTTTGCCAAACACTACAACTTTGCTTTAGTGACCTCCTCCATGCAAGGTCTCTAACACCTAGTTCAAACTTGGTCAAACATGTCACATTTCAAATGATGATACACTTCAAACTATGGCTTAATGACCTATTTTCCCCTAACCATGAATATCAAAGTTGTTCATAATGATACCCTAAACATGTTTAAGCAAATTGCAAGGTCATAGAATCATTTCATGTATTAGTCACACATAGTGCTATCTAGGTTAACATGAAATCTTACTTAAGTGTTTGGTCATGAAAGGTGACCTTCATGAACAATGTCCTATTTGCTAACCCATGTGTTGTTAAATGTTTTTGGTGACTCACATCCACCAAGTACATGTTTTCACTCATGATCCATTTGCATATGTACAAGGAAACATGCAATAACAAGCAAATGTTGCATATGTTTCAATCCAATGTTTCAATTGTAAATGCTTGTTTATGAATGCTTGATGATCATGCTCATGCTATGCAAGTCAAGTTATGCAAGGCTAACACCTAGGGTGTTATAGCCCCTCCCCCTTATAAAAATCTCATCCTGAGATTTGCAAGACCTACCATTATTGGAAAAAGGCGGGATAAACTTCTCGTAAATAATCTTCTCTTTCCCACATAGCATCTTGTTCACTGTGATTGTTCCACACCACCTTATAGAACTTAATAATCTTACTCCATGTTACTCTTTCCATCTCCTCTAACACTCGAATTGGCTTTTCCTCATAGGTCAAATCCGATTGAAGTTGTATGTTGGTGGGTGCAATAGCTTCATCAGGTACTCGAAGACATTTCTTTAACTGAGATACATGGAAGACATCAAATATTGCACTCATCTCAGGTGGAAGTTGTAACTTATAAGCAACATTTCCTTTCTGTTCCAAAATCTTGTATGGCCCCACATATCTAGGTGAAAGCTTCTTTTTTATCCCAAATCTCTTCACCCCTTTCATGGGTGATACTTTCAAGTATACATAGTCACCCACTTCAAAAGTCAGTGGTCTCCTTCTATCAGCATAACTCTTTTGCCTCAATTGAGCTGCCTTCATATGCTATTGGATGGCACGTACTTGCTCTTCAGCTTCATTGACAAAGTCAATACCAAAGTATCTCCTTTCACCGGGCTCAATCCAATTCAACGGAGTTCTACATTTTCTATCATACAAGGCTTCAAATGGAGCCATCTTGATACTCGCTTGATAACTGTTGTTATAGGAGAACTCAGCTAAAGGTAACCATTTCTCCCATGAACCTTTTGAAGATATAACACAAGCTCTAAGCAAATCTTCTAGGATTTGGTTTACTCGCTCTATCTGTCCTGAAGTTTGTGGATGATATGCAAAACTTCTGATTAGCTTGGTTCCTAAAGCCTAGTGTAAGTGCTCCTAGAAACGAGCTATGAACTATGGTCTTCGATCTGAGATTATAGTCCTAGGTACTCCATGCAGTCTCATGATCTGGGAAACATATATCTCAGCGTATTTCCCAACTATATACCATGTGTTCATGGGTATAAAGTGTGCTGACTTGATGAGACGATCAACAATAACCCATATTGAATCGTGACCTTGTGGTGTCATTGGAAGGCCTGTGATAAAGTCCATGCTGATTTCCTCTTATTTCCAACCTGGAATAGGCAATGGCTGAAGTAATCCGGTAGATTTCATATGAACAGCTTTTACTCTACTATAGTTATCACACCTAGTGACATAGGCTGCGATCTCTTTCTTTATCTTAGTCCACCAAAAACGAGTTTTCAAATCCTGGTACATCTTACTACTATCCGGATGGAAAGACAATTTGGACAAGTGAGCTTCATCTAAAATTTGGTTCCTCAGCTCACGGTCTTTTGGTACCACAAGTCGGTCCTCAAACCATAACGCACCTCTTTCATCCAATCTGAAATGCTTGGTCTCTTGCTCTTGCATTTTTCACTTGATGTGACTTATTCCTACATCTGTTTGCTATAGCTCTATGATTTTGCTCTCAAGTGAACAACTGATTGTGATATTGTGTAGTATAACAGGGTGTAACAAGTTGAATCCATCTTCCAATAATACTTCTATAGTATTGCAATGAGACTTTCGACTGAGTGCATCTGCTACTACATTAGCTTTTCCCGGATGGTAATGCACTTCCAAATTATAGTCCTTAATTAATTCTAACCATCTTCGTTGTCTCATGTTCAGCTCTGGTTGGGTAAAGATATACTTGAGACTTTTGTAGTCAGTATATATATGACATACGTTGCCCAACAAATAATGTCTCCATATCTTTAATGCATGAACAACTGCTGCAAGTTCTAAATCATGTGTAGGGTAGTTGACTTCATGCTTTCTCAATTGCCGAGAAGCATATGCAATAACTCTTCCTTCTTGCATAAGCACACATCCCAAACCTATTCCCGATGCATCACAAAATACATCAAAAGGCTTTTCAATGTCTGGTTGTGCTAGCACAGGTGCAGTAGTCAACAAAGTTCTGAGGGTGTGAAAAGCTGCTTCACATTCTGGTGTCCATTTGTACTTCTCATCTTTCTAAGTAGTCTGGTCATGGGCTTAGCTATCTTTGAGAAATCTGGAATGAAACGACAGATAATATCCTGCTAACCCTAGAAAACTCCAAACTTCATGAACCGAAGTTGGGGCTTTCCAATCCATGACCTCTTGTACTTTTGATGGGTCTACAGAGATTCCATCCCTTGATAAGATGTGACCTAAGAAAGGTACTTTGCTCAACCAAAATTCACACTTGCTAAATTTCACATATAGCTTATGCTCCCTCAATCTAGATAAAACAATCCTCAGATGCTCTTCATGATCTGACTCATTTTCTGAATAAATCATTATATCATCGATAAACATGACCACGAACTTGTCGAGCTCAGGCATGAATATTGAGTTCATCAGGTACATGAAGTAGGTTGGAGCATTTGTTAGTCCGAAAGACAACCAAATACTCATATAAGCCATACCTAGTAGAGAAAGCAGTTTTAGGTATGTCCTTCGGTCTGATCTTTATCTGATGGTAGCCTGATCTCAAGTCAATTTTGGAGAATACATTTGCCTTCGCTAGCTGATCGAATAAGATGTCGATGCGGGGCAACGGATATTTGTTCTTGATGGTCACAGCATTGAGTGGTCTATAATCTACACACATTCTCAGTGACTTGTCCTTCTTTTTCACAAATAAGGCTGGACATCCCCATGGAGATGAGCTAGGTTGGATAAGACCCGTGTCCAATAGATCTTGCAATTGAACCTTAAGTTCCGCTAACTCATTGGGTGGCATTCTATAGGGCCTTCTTGATATGGGTGCCGTACCTGGCACTAACTCGATCTTAAATTCCACATCCCTATCAGGGGGTAAGCCTGGTAATTCCTCTAGAAATACATCTAGAAACTCACAAACCACTGGGATATCACAAAGTGTGGTGGTTTGGATAGCACAAACTAAATGTTGGAGTTCAAAATTGCGGGAGAGTGGTACTAGAAAAGCATTCCCTCCCATGGGTTCTCTCAACATAATAGTACGAGTGCTAGTGTCAATAAGAACACCATGATACTTCATCCAATTCATGCCTAAAATTACACTTATCGATAACCCGGGCAATATTATCAAATTTGTTGTGTACTCCCTCCCTTGTATAGAGATGAGCACATTTTTGACTATCTTATTTGTAGCAATAGTTGCCCCTGCTGAACTTATATTATAACCCCCTTTGCTTACTTCAATTATTTCATGATCTTGTCTAGATTCAAATGCTTGACTCGTAAATGAATGAGAAGCTCCCGAATCAAATAAAACAACAGTGGGATGCTTGTTGATGAGAAACATACCAGCCGTGACAACTTCTCCAGCGGAAACTTCCTCAATAGCAGTATAATGCATGTATCCTGGATGTGCCCTTGCGTTCGCCTGCCTCTGATTATTCTGATTTGGGTTGCCATTCTTCTTGGGGTGGGGGCATTCCTTGGCCCAATGACCCATTTGATTGCAGTTGAAACATGGCTGATTATTCCTAGGTCCTGTGGAGCTCCCCTGACTGCCAGTCCCTTTTGGTAAGGCAATAGTGAATGCCTTACGGAATGGTTTTTGAGGTCTGCTATTCGGAGCTTTAGGTGGTGGAGGCCTAAACTTGGGTGCAGGTGGTCGGAATTGTGCCCTAGCTATGATAGGCGCGCTTGCCTACGAAGATCCGGAGGCACCTACCTCATATGCCCTCTTGCGACCCTTAGCAACGGCATGCATGTTATTGTAGTTTTCTTGGGTCAAAGCATCACTAATAAACTCATTGTATGTGGCGCACCTAGAATTGGCCATGGTCTTCATCAGTTTGGTACCCAGACCCTGCTTGAAGCTCTCTATTTTCTTCTCCTCAGTATCTACAAAGCCTGGAGCATATCTGGACAGGTTGTTGAATGCGTGCATATATTCTGTAAGGGTCTTTGTTCCTTGAGTGAGCCTCATAAATTCAGCCACTTTCATACGCATTAGGCCCAGGGGAATATGATGTCCCCTAAAAGCTAGCTTGAACTGCTCCCATGTCACTCGCGCATTAGCAGGCAGAGACGACAAGAAATGTGTCCACCAGATCCCTACTGGTCCTTGCAGCTGATGAGAAGCATACTCAGCTTTCAGATGCTCAGTGACCCTTAGCAGACAAAACTTCTACTCAATGGTGTTGAGCCATTCATCAGCCTGTAGTGGTTCCTCAGCCACCTTGAAGATAGGAGGCTTCGTATCCATAAATTCCTTAAATGTACTATGCTGATTTGGCTCGGCCCCTGGTTGATGTGGGTGGCCACGAGCGGTGTTTTGCGCGATGAGGCGTAGAGCTTCTTCCATTGTCCTTTGGCTCCCCAAGAACTGGGCAAAGAACTCCTAAGCGGACGGCGGCGACGGTGGTGGTAAGTCATCATTATTGCCATCATGGCTGCTACTAGCTCCTGCATGGGTGCGCGTCATCTATGAAGTTGCAACAATAAGCGATTATTGGTTGATGCCACAAGATTGCAAATGAATCATAATCATGCCAAACTGAAATTACTAGAGAAAATTCTCAAATTCACAATAAAAACAAAGGCATAACAATTCATTCTCGCAACATGACATCACCAATTTGATCGCTCATCGGACTCATAGCACGTTAATATCCAAATCATGAGCTCAGAGAGATCAATTGGAATTAGAGTTTTAACCGAACATGCGATAGTCATGCAAATAACAATATTACATGATAGTTCAAATCACCAACACCAAATCCAAACTATAGGTCCATTATATAACCAACGATGATACATTAAGTACTTATACTAAGTACTACATGACCTAATCCTCGTCAAGATCACTATCGAGGTCAGAGATAGGATCATCTCCTTCCTCAGGCTCCAACTCTTCTTCCTCACCATCCTCATCATCATCCTCTTCCATATTTGGACCATCCTCTTCCCCATCAAGGATAGGGTTCAGCTGGTTGTTCAAATAGTGCACTTCATGCTGAAGGTTCATTACTTGAAGTTGAGCTTGTGCAAGCTGTTGACGTAGGCCCCTTTCAGCACGATCCTGAGCGTGGCTCATGTCGCGGTGCCTATCTCGCTCTATCCTTATGTTAGCAACATAGTTTTCTGCTACATCACGCTAACGTCTAGCTGTGGACACCTCCGCATGGGTGGTCTCCAACTGCTCCCATAGTCCTACAAGTACTGCTTGATCATTAGCTCTAGCTTCTTAAGCTGCTGCTCTCTGCTAATCCACTTGCTCCATTTGGGCATGAAGAGTGCCTAAAGCTACATAAGCTTGGTCAGATTCCCTTTGGGCTTTACTTGTGGCTTTCTTTTGCTTGTGCACACACTTTTGAGCTTGTTTTGCATGGCTTCAGCTCTCATGAGTTTGTCCATATAGGTGGTGTATGATTCCTGCTAGAAATCCCTAGTGTCCTGGCTTGCACAAAACATCTTCATCACGGCAAACATTGCACTCATGGAGGGACTAGAGCTATCTGCTCGCTCATCCCAATCTCTGATCAAAGCATTTTGGCTACGTTGTTCCCAATTTGTGGTGGACAGATCCACCTAAGGAAACATATTCACTGCACTACCAGTGAGTGCATCCCCATGTTGTTGATAGATCTACCTCAGAACCTCAAAGGCCACAACTTGGGTAGCCTCCCAAGGAGTCTTCCCTTCCGATTCTGCCTTCCACTCCTGCCAGAAGGGCGGTTGTTTGCGGGTTGGTATAGTGAGCCGCACCTCGTACCATGGTTGTCCTTCCAAGTACTCTTCAATCCAATGATAAAGGGGCAGTTCATGGTACCCCGCAAAGTGCAGAACTCTCCACAAGAAGGTAGGTGTTCCGAAAACATTCAGGAAATTCTCACATCCAATGGGTGTTGCCATATGTACCATCAACATGTACACTTGGTGAGACAAGGCCATAATGGATAAGAGTTACATAACCGAGTAAGAATTTATAAGGGGAGGAACAATTTAATTATGTGAATGGTAATTATCATGATGCATGCTCGTTCCGTACGTCCTTACAAACTTAGGAAAAATTTGTTTCTAACGGTAGACACGGTGGCATACATACGTTCTCTCGTATATAGCATAACTAGTCAAGCTACACGTTTCGTTGTTAGTGTACCTGCATAAGAATTTCATTTCAGCCCAAACCCATAATGAAAGATGTAGAATGTAATTTTAAATACTTCCATATATGTATACCCATACATATACTTCCGTATCAAGCTACCCGATAATAATTTAACCCACAATTAAACACGTACCATATACACATGCAAGCATGCATACATAGCCATACCAAAGCTAACTCTCCTTGACTACACGCTCACATTTTGCGGTCATACACTCATCATCTTACCTTGGCGTAGAGGCATTTGATCCATACATTACCATTCAAGTGAATGGCATCCATACTATAGCACGCCGTATGGACGACGAAGTAAAAACCCCCATATTAGTACTTAAATAGCCACCTAATAGTCCTTAATTTGGGCATAAGGAAAGTGATCATTGGCACACTTTAGATTTTAAATACCTATCAATATAACTATTAGTTGCTAAAGAAGGGTTTTTGGGAAACAAAAACTTTTGTTTTAAATACACATATGACAATTAATGTTGAATCTTGCTCTGATACCAACTGTCGCAGAACCGACCAATTTATAAGAGTACAAGTACAATGGCAGCCCGCAAGCGGTCGCACTGTCATACTTGAACCCATATAAACCCGGTAGTCCGTCGAGTACCACAACGGGTCTCGATAAATGATTTACAACAACCAAGATCGTACATGATTCAACATACATGCCACATATTACATAAAGTTCACAGATACATTTTCATCATCAGAGTACGAATAAAAGTTATTACAAACCGAGTTTGATAGATAAAGACGGAAGCAAATTAAGTTCAAAATTAAAGTTTCCAACATAGTTTGATACAGTGCCAAGTAGGATCACGGTCCACAAAAGCAAAGATAGGGATTAATAAAGAAGCCTGCCCAAGGCTTACTCCTCATCCACGGCAGGATAGAAGCAACTCTTGCAATAACCATGGTACACAGTGCCATCTGCAACAATGGGAAATAAAACCCTGAGTACGAGAAGGTACTCAGCTAGACTTACCCGTCATAAACCAGAAATAAAATGACTCCAAGGATTATGCAAGGCTGTATAAGTGGAGATAGCTTGACAACATTTGCATAAAAGCAATTGACTTAGTTGTACAATTATGATTCCTTTATTAGGTTAATTATAACTATCCATCTCTAGATTAGCAACTATCATGTGCCAAACATGTGGTATATCAATTTAAAAGCATACAAAAGTAACCATAGCAGGTATTGTAATTCTATATTTATTCGAACCATCATGTTCCATAACACAGTTACTACAATGTTGGGACTAGCCAAGTTTCTCACTATCTGGGAGAGACGGTGATTCAAATCGATTTCAACCAGCTGGGAATTTATTCCTAACACAAACCCAGGCATACCGCGCGAAGGCAGCCTTATGTCACCTTTGGTACAACTCAGGTACACATTTCGTGGGTCCGTACTATGTCGCACAATCTGGGACACGAGATGCCAGGACGTTCAGGCCTAGCCTGCCCTTGGGCTCAGTCTGATCGCCCCCCCGCAAGGAGCGCACAACAGAACGGGTCCCGGCCTGAGTTGAGCTACTCGGCTTCACGGTCAGAACAAGTTATCCGGCCAGCTAAGTGATAAGCATGCGTTCAATCTTGTTAGAAGCGCCAACAACGGTACGGTCCTTAATCGGCTCAGATGGAATCACATGAGTCATCCTACGCATAGACTCCGCCCGGCCTCGATTTTCTTTTACCTCATGGTTCTGTTCCACGATAGCAAATATAGCCAACCGTGCTTCGGTATCCACCTATATCTCGCAGGTGACAGGACATCACCCGACTTCTACCGATCTAAGCAGGGCTAAGCATATATTCAATCCTAGACTTATACCGGTTAAAGGTGTAATATCTGGACAAGGGATTTATATGTATCAAGTGGTTCCATTCAACTCTTATAACCTAATGCATCAGTCATAAGTACTTAAGTAATCATTTATAAAGTACTAGGAGACTTAAAATGCTTTGGGGCTTGCCTCGCAGAAAAGAAGTGGGGTGATGGTCAGGACACTCCGAAAGTTCTTCAGGATTCTGCTCCTCGCCTTCGGGAGCTGCGACTTGAGGATTCTCCTGCTGGTCCCCTTCCTTTACCTCGTCGAATTCCAGCAACGTTATTTCTTCCTCCGATCCTAGATGCATGAATATGGCATAAGATATTGCGAATGCATATATGTTAACAAGTGCATCATGTTCTACTGAGTAGGTGCATATCTCTTCTTGATTATGCAATTAACTACTTCAACAATTCATCAACTATTTCACAAACAGCAGCTACTTGTTTTACTCATAACTAGAGTTCTAATTATCCAAATGTAGTGATCCTAGACTTTCTGGAAAGCTTATAAAATTGCCTACAACTCTTATTTAATTCACAAAAGCTAATTCTCAACTCATCTTAGCCAAAATAGACAATCATATCAGTGTTGTCCAGAATTTCCAGAGAGCAAGCAATTCGGAATGCTAACTTTAAACAGTTGTAACTCCTAACCCGTTTGACCTATGGTCCTGAAATTTTAACACAAGGCATATGATGAAGTTATCTACCACTTGGTTATTAACCATTTTTATAGTAAACATCATTTCTATCATGCAACTTATCAAACTACAGAATCTATCCAGAAACTATTCTAATTCGCATTATGAAGCAACAATACTTCTACTTCATATAAGTATTCAAATTTTTACAACCCAAAGCCTACCAACAGTTTAAGCATACCAAATACACTCAATAAAACCAAATGGTGAAGCCAAAACTATTTATTTAGATGCCTTTATTATTTTACTTAGATACATAGGTTAAATAATAAACATATACGAAATGTGCATCATAAATTCTTAAAAATTTACAGTGCCTTACTAATGCTACCAAAAGACTACTGTAAAAGTTTCATGCCATTTTATACAGTAAAACATTCTATAAAAAAATGACAAGATAGAAAGGCTTACAATAGCAAAAATAGAAAACCCTAGTGAAATGCGTCAAGCAACAGATTTCCTATTTTTCTTATCATCCTTATGGTACTAGGATAACGTCTAACAAATTTCATGAATATTGGATTCCTAAATAATTTATAAAAATTCATACAAGGATTACCTATTTATAAAAGAAAATTCTATAAATACAAATCTATACATGCAGTAATCCTCAAATTTTTACCAGAGCTCATACATGTCAAGAATAGCTTACCACAAAAATTTCATAATTTTTGGAGCACAGGAACTCTAGATATAAAATGAACAATTCTGCATGCATTCAAAAACACATTTCAAATCTCCATTTAAATCTGCCAAAATTTCTACTATAAGTGTTAAGATCATATTTTTCTTAAATACTTCACTTCCTAAGGAACACTACCAAATTTATTTCACAATTTTTGAAGCTATACAACTAGAGATCTAAAAATCACAAAACACATGAAATCTAGAATCAAAATGAACTATCCTTTAGTACTGCTGTCACTGGTGACTGGGACCCACAAGTCAGTCGTCCCCACCGGTCAGTGACCCAAAACAGGGCAGCGACGCTGCGCGACGGTTGCGTGGCCAGAGCTCGCCGACGGCGAGGTTGCCGGCGGTGACATCTTCACCACGTGATCTCCGTGACCTAGCGCGTTGATTGGGCTACTTGGTTGGGACTCTCGATGAAGCTACACGCGGTGGCAGCGCTCATGGCGGTACGGTGAGGTGGGACGACAGTGGTACGCTGGTGACGACCTTGGCAGCAGGGCTCCGGTAAGCTGTGCACGGCGCTGGAGCTTACCGGGTGCTATCAGCGGGCACAGGTGGACGCGGTGGGTTGCTAGGGAGCTGGTGGTGCTGCTGCGGTGACGGAGGAGCGGCTCGACACGAGCTTGCGCTGGCTATGGCAATGACGGAGGTGGGGAAGAGCTCGGCTACCGCTACGGTTGCTTCGGTCGGTGAAGGAGAAGGCGAAATGGGAAAATGATGGCACGACTGAGTGCGGGCGATAGCTGGGAGTGATGTAGTGCACTTGGGCCTGGCTCTGCCACGCGGGGCAGGACGCTGGCGACGCGCGGCCACTGTGGACCTCCACACAGTGTGCGAGCTCTGCTTCTATTGGCCACCGAGTTGTTCATTCAGTTGATTTAGTTAAGCCAAAACCGATCCTGACAGCGCGTATTGCAACGATGAATACTCCATGATCGTGGACTTTCAGCGAAAATTTCCTACATCAAAGTTGAAGCCTAAAGTACCAGCTTCAATTGTTGTTAAAGAATCATGCTCTAATTCGCAACCGAAATCGAGTAGTGTCATCCCAAAGGTCAGCCTATCAGGCTGTCAGTTGATAGGACTTAAAAAAATTTTGCTAAGCGATGAAATGTTGGTTTTGCTGATTTTTGTGATCCAAATTCAAGCATGTTAGGAGCTAAACTAGTCAATGACCCAAAAATAAAAGTTGTTCCTTTTGCTAAACACTACAACTTTGCTTTAGTGACCTCCTCCATGCAAGATCTCTAACACCTAGTTCAAACTTGGTCAAACATGTCACTTTCAAATGATGATACACTTCAAACTATGGCTTAATGACCTATTTACCCCTAACCATGAATATCACAGTTGTTCATAATGATACCCTAAACATGTTTAAGCAAATTGCAAGGTCATACAATCTTTTCATGTATTAGTCACACATAGTGCTATCTAGGTTAACATGAAATCTTAAGTGTTTGGTCATGAAAGGTGACCTTCATGAACAATGTCCTATTTGCTAACCCATGTGTTGTTAAATGTTTTTGGTGACTCACATCCACCAAGTACATGTTTTCACTCATGATCATTTGCATATGTACAAGGAAACATGCAATAACAAGCAAATGTTGCATATGTTTCAATCCAATGTTTCAATTGTAAATGCTTGTTTATGAATGCTTGATGATCATGCTCATGCTATGCAAGTCAAGTTATGCAAGGCTAACACCTAGGGTGTTACAGTTGTTCTCTAGCGATAAAGCATCACTCACAAACTCATTAAAAAGAGCACACTTGCAATTTCCCATGGTCTTCATCAATTTGGGGCTAAGTCCCCGCTTGAAACTAGCAATCTTTTTGGCATCGGTGTCCACGAACTCGATAGCATACCTTGCAAGGTTGTTGAAAGCCTGCAGGTATTCATTCAAGCTCTTGTTCTCCTGGGTCAGCTTCATGAACTCTGTATGCTTGATTGCTATAAGACCAGGAGGAATGTAATTTCCCCTGAAAGCAGAATTAAACTGATCCCAAGTGATTTGGGCATTAGCGGGCATAGTGGACCGGTAATGACTCCACCAAATGCCAGCTGGCCCATGCAATTGGTGAGATGCGTACTCAGTCTTCAGCACCTCAGTCAAGTGGAGCAGACGGAACTTCTGTTCGAGAGTGTTCAACCGCTCATCAGCTTGTAGGGGCTCCTTAGCCTCCTTGAAGATCGGGGGTTTTGTGTCAAGGAAATCCTTGAAGTCACTATATTGATTTGGTTCCGGTCCTTGACGTGGACCACAACCATCATGATTCGCAATCGTACGGAGAGCCTCGGCCATAGTGCGTTGTCCTTCCACAAGCATTGCCATCAATTCTGTTGGTGTGGGTGGTGGTGGCGGTGGAAGATCATCATCATCACCCGCACCGGTGGAATGAGTATGAGGCACCTGCAACAATGCGCAACCAGTAATTATTGATGATGTTAGCACATTGGAGAGGAACAATGTAATTGTGCCAAACTGAATTTACTGACGAGAATAAAAACTTCATACAATAAACAGAGGCCATAATTCATTCTCCAATCGCCACATCATCAATTGGATTACTAGCGCCATACGCAGTGCATTCCAACATGACAAGTTTTAAACTTAACCATTACGATACGCATCCCGAAGGGAGCGAATTAAAGTACATTACATGCCAAGTTTGAATTAAAAAGGTACATCCAACATCAGTCATCACACTTAAGTCCATTACATAAATGACTGCAAAAGCTTAAACTAGTGAGACTTGCTAACTACTACTCATTGAAGTGATCGTTGTCCACATCGGAGACACCTTGGACTTCTTCGGGGTCTTCCTCTTCTTCATCATCTGCAGGCTCAGCTGCATTATCATCCATCTACACGTCCTCTTCTTCATCATTGGCCTCAATCACTTAAGGTCCACCCACATTTGGATACCTTCGTATGGGGCGAGGAATAGGAAACAGACGGTTGTGTAGTTGATGGTGCTCAATCTGAAGCTCCTCAAGCTGTTCTTGTAGTGCTTGCTCCCTTTGAAAGGCGTTGTGGTTAGCCAACATCCAACTCCGATGTCTTTCTTCTGCTAACTCTAAAGCTACATCTCTATGACGGGTCACATGATCCAACTCTTGTGCAGCCTCATCTCTCTCAATAGTGAGGTTCATCAGCTAGTTATGAAGCTCGTCTCTCTCACGTGCGGTTTGACCCCACTGTTGTAGACGATAATTTGCAATACCGCGAATCTCCTCAACTTCTTGCGGAGCTCTCCCACATGCATCCGCCCTACGGCGATACTTGCAGGCATGCAACCTAAACTTGTGCTGGGCTGCCATTGCCTTGCCAGCTTCATCTAGCGCACTAGAAAGGGTGTTTTGCCTGACTCGACAAAGCACTCATTCCAGCGTTGTCGCTCTACACACATTTGCCACGGCCTCGAACCAAGGCCTGGCCAACGTCCTGAGTCCACTCAGCCTCAGTAGGAGACACTTGGGGAATGGATGAAGCAAGTCCACCCACTAACTCATCCCCAAAGCTCTGTGCTATATCCATCAGCACATCAAGGGCAGCAACCTAAGCAGCTTCCCATGGGCTTCGTCCATCAGTCTCAATGCTTCACCCATGCCACAACGGTCTTGTGGGGTTTTGCGGCACTATAAAGGTCATGACGTACCATGGTACATCTCCCAATGGTACCGCCTACCTCCACATGTAGCTGGGTGCCTCTGGGTACCCAACTGAACTGAGCACCCTCCGAAGCAAAGTGGGAGTACTGAACTGGTCCAAAAAGGTGCTGCTACTAGTAGGAAACATGGGCGTGACCATCTGTATCAAAAAGGGATGCAATTCACGTGAGCGGATTATTTTGCTGAGAGATTGCACTTTATACTTGGGATAAGCAATTATAAGGGAGGGAGTAATGCAATATGAATGGCATGAGTGAATATGATGCATGCTCGTTCCATACGTCCTCACAAACCTAAGAAAATTTAAGCTTTAGCGGAATATACGGTGGCATACATACATTCTCTCAATTAGCGGTAACTAGTCGATCTACACGGTGCATTGTTAGCGTACCTGCAGAAAACTTCATTGCAGCCCAACCCAACAAGATCTAATGCTAATAACACAAGTAGTAACTAAGATACTCTCCATATATACATCCCCAGATATATATACTTCGGTATCCAAACTACCCGACAAATGTACCCACAATTATGTACCTTCATATATACATGTATGCAACATGTAAATACTCCAGTAACCATAACTAGCTCTCCCCTAGACCGACAGTTGGACGGTCATGCTCTCGCAACTCACGCTTACCTTGGCATAGAGGCAATTGATCCATACATTACCATTCAAACGAATGGCACCCATGCAATATCATGCCACATGGACGACGAAATAGAAACAATCAATTTCCCCCAAGTTAGTAATTATATATAAGCCACCTAGAAGTCCTTAAGTGGGCTACAAGGGATGTGATCACCAGTACACCATAAAAATTTTGATTTTTGAACACTTATATATAACTATGAGTTGGCAAACTATTTTCACAACAAAAGCTTTTGTTTTAAATAGCCGTAAGACATGTTTAATGTTGAATCTAGCTCTGATACTAGCTGTCACAGAACCGACCAATTTATAAGAGCACAAGTACAAAAACAATCGTCGAAACAATCAAATTCTCGAACTTGAGCCCATATAAACCCGATAGTCAACTAAAATCTCGAAGGATTTCAAACCAACTTGCATACAACCAAGACATAGTAATTCAACATAACATATCGTACATTACAACATTTCACAGATGTTTGCAAATAGATTACATCATCATAGAGTCATCGTTATTACAAAACAAGTCTTGTAAAGTATGCGGAAGCAAATAGTTTAACTTATACACCCAAGTTCAAATACAAATACTGGTTCACTGATCACAACCTGCAAAAGCATTCAGATAAGAGAAACAGAGATCATTCCCATGATCTAGTCTTCATCACCCGCCGGGTGGAGACAATACTTACAGAATCCCTGATATAGAAGGTCATCTGCAACAAGAGGGAATAAACCCTGAGTACGAGAATGTACTCAGCTAGACTTACCCGTCGAAAACCAAAACAAATGACACCAAAGATTATGCATAGCTTAATGTAGTGGATCTGGCTGACACTTTCTTTTTGTAGAAAAGCATAAGTAATAATGATTAACTCTTAGCCTTAACTAGCAGTGACTTTTAGCCATTAACCTGTCATCTATATTAGCACCTGTACTAAGCAATTATTTTATTAGGGTGCAAACATTAATAACCATACCAGGTATACATTGTAGCAACCTTATCATCATCATCCATTTAACCATATCGTTAAATTAATTGAATCTACGTTGCCGCTGCTCAGTCAAGTTCTCACTATCCGGGAGAGACGGCGATTCGAATCGATTCCTATCTAGCTGGAGGGGTATTCCTAACACAAACCCTGCTTCCCCCATTAGGGTCGCAAACAAGTCATCGTTGGTACAATTCAGGAGTCGCGAGTCCGAACAGTGTCGCAAAATCAGAGAACCACTCTACCATGAGTGCTCGGTGACTTAACCCGCCCTTAGGCTTACACCAATGGTTCCCTGCACATCCTTACTTCCATCCAGATTGCGGACCCCTACTCACGTTCCCAGCCTGAACTGAGCTACTAGGCTTCACGGTCGGAACGACTTATCCGGCCAGCTAAGTGTTAGGCTGCGTTCAACATGACATGAGGACATACAGCGTATCAGTCCTTATACGACTCAGACGGAGTCACTATGTCCAAACCTACACAAGACTCCGCCCGGTCTTAATCCATTTTTAACATGGTTCTTTTCCATGATAGCAAATATAGCCAACCGTGATCCACCTCATCCTAAAGCTCGCAGGTGACAGGAAATCACCTGACTTCTACCGCACTAAGCATGGCTAAGCATTTAACCCGTTCCTAAACTTAAATAGGATTCTAGTGTGATATCAGGACAAGGAGGGATATATAATGCAACAATTGGTTCCAACCAATTCCTAAACTTAATGCATCATCAACGAATAAAAGATACTCAATGTATTTGTAAAAACATGAAAGTCTTAATATGCTCCAGGGCTTGCCTTTCAGGAAAGAGGAAGGCTGGTGGTCAGGGCACTCAGGCAACTCCTCCACGGTGGCTGCTTCATCAGCTTCCGGCACCTCGGGCTCCTCCTCCTGGTTGGCTCCCTCGAACTCCAGCAACGTCACTCCCTCTGGCACATCTATTGCATGAATGCGCAAGATAAATATCATGGATGCACATGAACGAATATCAGGGATGCTCGGGGAATGCACATGTTCGCTGTAGTCTGCATATTCCACTTAAGCTCTATTCAAATCACTTTACTTACCAAGTTCATACAACCTAATGTATAATTGCTCATCTTCAGTTAATGACCTAGCACCTGCACCTAAGCATGTTCTCAAGTTAGGCTAGCCCTGAAACAATCAACGAGGGCGTGGCAACGAAGCATACACTCAAGCATTTGTATTTCAGCAAAATGGAGACTATGTAGCGGTACCGTAAACTAGCCATAACTAGAGATTTATAAACCTAAATGACATGCAACAAGACAATTTGGAAATCTTATGAAATTGTCTACAATTCATTTTCAAACCTCTAAGCATGATTCCAAACTTTACCAGGTTGAATTCTTTAATCAACAGAACTCTATCTTCACAAGGCAGAGAGTAGGCAAAACTGGAACCTAACTTTAAACAGCTGTAGTTCCTAAACTACTAGGCCAAATGCCATCAACTTTTGACACGAGCTAGATACATAAATTATCTACAACTTTTGTATTCATCACATTCACAGCAAACCAAAATATCATGGGGAACTTTATAAAGTCCCCAGATCTGTCCAGAGGGACATAATGCCAACAAATAATTATTAACTTATGATGTAACCACATAATTGGACCAAACTAACTTTACTCACATCTTACACATATCACAAGAACACCAGAAAGTAGGGTGTTCCTCACCAAAACATTTCTTTTAATACCTTTCTTAATTTATTTAATTAATTAGAGGAAATGGTAAACATATAAGAAAACTACACCATTAAATCTACAAAAATTACAGTAGATACTACATGGTCAAAGTAGACCACTATAAAACTTTCACACCATTTGAGCAAGTAGAACAGCCTACACAAAAATGATAAGACATATTGGCTTAAAATGACATAATTAGGAAATCTTAGTGAAAAGTGTCAAGCAACAGATTTCATATTTTTCCTAGCATCCTTAAGGTACTAGGATACTACCCACAAAGTTTCATGGTCATAGGATTCCTAGATAATTTACAAAAATTTACACAAGTATCAATCAATGATAAAAGGAAAATCTATAACTCAAAAACCATACATGCAATGACTCTCAAATTTTTACCAAAGCTTCTACTAAGCAAGAATAGCTTACCCACAAAATTTCATAATTTTTGGATCACAGAAACTCAAGATATAATTTAAACAAGTTTGCAAGCAATTAAAAACACATTTCAAGTTCCTATTTAATTCATCCAAAATATCTACATCATGTGCTCATGTCATATTTTTCTTAAATACTAGACTTCACTGTGAGTCTAACAAAATTTGAATCACACCATTTGGATCTACACATTTGGAGTTACAAAATTCACAAAATAGCATAGAAATCTGTAAATTTGAACTACCCTACAACAGAACTGTCACTGACGCGTGGGACCCGCGTGTCAGCCGGGCCCACCGGTCAGCGACACAGAACAGGGGAGATGGCATGCGATGGCACGGCAACGGCGAAGCTTGCCGACGACGGCTCCTCCGGCGAAACCGAAGGCACCGGCATGCTCGCGTCGACGGACCGCACCTAACCATGCCCTTCCCGCAACCTCTACCGAACTCTAGCAAGGATGGTGACGTGTATGGTGGACGGCGGGGGGTCCGACGGTGCTCCAGCGAGGTCCGGCCCAGTAGGGCATGGCTAAGCTCGGTATGAGCTTCAGGGGGTCACGAGGAAGCTAAGGGGAGAGAGAAAAGAACATGAGAAGGCTCTGAGGGTGGTCGGCCACGTAGGGCTCCAACTCAGGCGAGACCCCGTCATGGCGGGCGGTGGTGGAAATGGTCAATGTGCCCTTACCAAGACTCAATCGGCTCAGCTCAGAGGTGGAGGAGGTAGAGGAGGACACGGCGGAGCTATTGACGAGCTATGGTTTGCGTTTTTGTGGCGGTGAGCAAGCTAGGCGACGGTGGAGCTGCTCAGCAATGGCGGAGCGGCGCTGCTCGGTTGCTGCTCGCGATGGAGGCGAAGGAAATGAAAAATGCACTTGTGAAACGGGGGTTCAAGCAATGGCCAGCAGTGCTAGGACAGCCGTGGCGCGTGGCTGCGCGGTCAGGCGGCCAGCGACGGGTGGCACCATGCGGCCGTCGATTTCTGAAATCGGACAGTCACTGTAGCACGCCTGAAACTCTGATTCAGTTATCGTTTGACGCCTGACAGCAATGGTTGATGATCATGAAACTCCAAATCCATTGATCATCAGCGAAAATAGTCAAGATGAAAGTTGTAGCCCATACTCCCATCTTCAATTTCTATTTAAGCACCAAGGACTAATTCTCAATGGATCACGAGTTATATCAAGCCAAAGTTGGCTCAACCCAACTGAAATTAAAACTAAGACTTAGAAATATTTTCAAGTGTTGAATCAGCCTTCAATACTAGCTTGTGGGTCCTTTTTGAACATGTTGTGCACATTTTTATGACTTGGCTTCTAAACAAAGTTTGTTCCTTATAAAATTTCCTACAACTTTGCTTTAGGTTGCTCAGACATGCAAACACTCTAAGCTACACTTTTTAAATAGTCAAACACAAGGGTTTAGGGGTCAAAACTAGTCAAACCACTATTTGAAAACATAATTAGGCAACATGATCAATATGAACAATGTTTCAAATGACATTCTAGGTGTCACTAAGTTGTTCAAGAGAATTATTAGCCACACCACACCTTGGTCACACAAGAATCAAGCATTGTATGTATTGAAACAATGAAAAACACATGAAATGTTACATTTGTTTCATAGTCATGTTTCACATGTTTCATGATCTTGTTGCATGGTACTAACTAGCTTTGTTTCACTAAAGTGAGTTGCACATGTTGCACTTAAGTGTTGCACACTATTCATCTCATAAAAGAAACAACACACATGAAATATGCAACATGTTGTAATGTTTCAAAATCATGTTTCATGTGATATAAGCTTATGAATGGATGAATGATGCTCATGTTCATGAAATGCAAGTGCAAATGTGGAAGCCAAACACCTGGGGTGTTACATTTGCTCTAGGATACGAAGCCAAGGCTCCGCATCTAGAGGCTCAGCCATCGGCGTGAATGTGGGTGGGTTTGTCTTTAAGAAATCCTGATAAGAGTAGGGTCCCTCAGGACCACAGGCACCACCCCCATTCCCACCATTGCCTCTGTGGCCTCCACGAGCAAAGCCACTGATAGCCTATGCCTGTAGCTCCATGGCACGGGCTGACTCACAATGAGCAGCCAACATGTCTGCCATCATCTTCGCATGAGTCATTGGAGGTGGCGGTGGCGGTGGTGGAGGAGCCAAAAGTGGAGCCTCATGGCTCTCCCCATTGCCATTCCCATTGCCCCGGCCACTTTCACCTTGGCCTTTGCCAAGACCGTGGCTCGCTCCGGCACTAGTGCTCCTGCCACCAGACCTCAGGTTCATCTATAACAGATAGGAACCAACCATTTAGGACAACCCTCTAGATCAAGAATAAAAGACTAGAGAAATGATAAGACATTTATTAAAGCATTCTTCTAGTTATCCTATCAATGCACTAATTCAATTTATGCATGTAGGGGGAAGTTTAGTTTAAGCAAGATTCTATTATCATGATGCATGCATCATCCTATACGTTCACTCAAGCCAGAATATAGCGGCGTTCGCAAAACTTTGGCACATCACACACTCACTTTCTGCTTTGCTAACAAATCTTATGCATCATAAGTAAGTGTGCCTACAGCAAACTGGTTAGATAAAACTAGTCCCGCTATCCTAGATAGACCATATTGCTAGGGCTTATACTTATTTAGATAATTTTATCACATCCTACTTTTCACAAAACTTTTGTTGGTCAATTTTTAGGTTTTGGAAAAGAGTGATGAAACTCATAACTCCTTATTGGCTCTAGTACCAACTGTGGCAGAACCGCCCAAAATAACGCACTTACGGTGGAGCTCGTCTACCACTAGACACTAAGCACCCCGAGAGCGAGCTACATAAGGTGGATTCCGTCGAGCACACCCTAAGGGAGAGTCTAAATCATCCACATTTTCCTACAGGATCCAATAATGAGAATGAGTTTACATTACTTAGTCCATTTCATACATCCAGAGTTCTCAAAATATATTATTACAGTACCAAATTTAGAGTGCGAAAATTTAACAGCAGAATGAAAAGAAACATCTATCAATAATATACAAGGACTCATCTATGCCCACCAGAAGAATCCTTCACACAATGGCTACTCCTCAAGCAGTACTTGCAACAGGGGTAAATAAACCCTGAGTGCACAATATACTCACAAGACTTATCCGACTAGTGAGAATAATTTCCTAACTCCAAGGAATTTGATAAGCTTTATGGTTTGCTGGGTTTCCTTTTTGCGGAAAGCAATACTAATAGTGAATCCTTATTTATGTTATTATTAGCAGTCATGATTAATTCATTATCTAGTCATTCTATGTAAGCACCTGTTCAACTTTCAAGCAAGAGTTGAGCAAATAGTTCTATTTCATCACCTTTCATCTTTCAATTCTTACTACGGTGCTAGACTGTAGACAAGCAGTACCGGAATGTTGGTGATTCATAAATCAATGTGCCCAGCTGGGTACCCCAAAACACATGTCCCGCTTGTCACTACTACAAAATGTTTATCCGCGGCGGCCGTTTTTGGTTTCCCGCGGTGGGCAAACCGGTCCGCCGCTGCCGGGAAGTCACGGCAAATCGTGGCCTTCCTGCGGCGGGTTGCTTTGCCCGCCGCGGTTAATCGATTTACCATAGCGGGCACCTAAGGAAGCCTGCCACGGTAAATCATTTGGAAAAAAACAAAAAAAGAAGAAGAAAAGCCCACACGGGCTTGGATCTAGGCCGCACTGGACCTAGATCTCGCCGTCGCCGTCGACGTCGATCCGCCGCCGTCACCTGGATCCGCCGCAGCTCCAGCCTGGTCACGCCACCGTTAGATCCGCCGTCGGTGCCTCCGCCCGGACTGCCCCCACCTGGATCCACCTGATGTAGAAGAGGAAGGAGGCGCTCGCGGTAGATCAGACCTCCTAGGCCACGCCACTGCCGGATCCGCCACCGGGGACTCCACCGGGGGCCGCCCCGGCTGGATCTACCGGCCGGCACCTGGATCTGCCTGGTGGAGAAGGGGAAGGAGGAGCTTGCGGCAGATCTGGCCTCCCTGGCCACGCCACCGCCGGATCCGCCGCCAAGACCTCCGGCAGGGCCGCCGTCGCCTGGATCTGCCCAGCGGAGAAGGGGAAGGAGGGGCTCGTGGCGGATCCGGCCTCCCCGGCCGCGCCACCACCGGATCCACCACTGGGGCCTCCGCCAGGGCCGCCGTCGCCTAGATCTGCCTGGTGGAGAAGGGGAGGGAGGGGCTCACGGCAGATCCGGCCTCCCCGGCAGCGCCACCACCGGACCCGCAGCCGTCCATGCCTGGATCCGTGGCCGGTGCCCTCGATCCACGCCTAGATCCACATCCGTCCACACCGGCGCCCTCACCTAGATCCGTGGCCATGATGCCATGCCACCGCGTGCCTCAAGCCACCGTCCACCGCCTATTGAGGGAGGAGGAGAGGGAGGAGGAGGGCCGCCGGTTGAGGGAGGACGAGGAGGAGAGGAAGGGAGGAAGATGGACGCCGTGCCTCGTGCGAGAGGACCGAGAGGAGTGGTGGCTACCGCCGGTTGAGGGAGGAGAGGGAGAGAGTGGCTACCGGTTGAGGGAGGAGTGGTGGAGTGAAAACCCCAAAACCCCCGTATATATAAGCCCGATAAATCAGAATTGGATACGGGCCTCGCTGGTGTGCCTATTGGGCTATGGCCTTTTCCGTGGCGGGCCTTATAATGTGTCCGCCACAGAAAATCTATTTATCGTGGCGGGCACCTTAAGACGGCCACCATGGTTAATAGGGTATTTTCTGTGGTGGGCATCTTAATATGCCCGCTACAGTAAATCGTTTTACCGTGGCGGGCAAAAATGCCCACAGCGGAAAATAAAAAGTGCCCGCCGTAGTAAATCGTAGGATTTACCATGACGGACAAAAATAGGAGCCCGCCACGGAGACCTTCGGGACGACGCTGCGCAAATTGAATTTTGTAGTAGTGTGTACCCCAGGCACAAGCAGGACCAACCCATCACTCTCCTATCATAGGGTCTAGGTCCCCGTCCAAACTTGGACTCTAAGCCTCTGCTCCTAAATCCCGGACTTAGTGCGGTGCTTAGACCTCCACCATCCCCGCCTCCAATCAGTCAATCTAGAAAGAACTGGAACCCATGACAAGAGAGCAACAAGTCTTCCCTGTGCCCATACCCAAGTATATGCTCAGGATAATAAGTCTGTGACTTGCCTAGAACCTAATACAATGGTCGGTCCTTAACCGACACAGATAGGGAAAAAGTGTAACCAAGCTATGCCCTGTTGGCCGCAGGACACAACCTCTTACACCCACCAATACCCAAACCATATCCCTACCCGGTCTCTATTTTCCTTTTCACTATTTTATCATGAGTGATCTTAATAATCGCCTATTATGAGTAACGGCAGGTTACTCACGCAACCGAAATCCTGAGCATAACAGCTACTCGACCTATACTAGTAAATGCACATCATATATATATTCAGTGATCATTCAAAATAAGAGTTATGTACCGGAACTTGCCTTGGGCAGGCGAGGTGTCAACAAAGTCAACAACTAATGGCTCTAGGGTTCCCTCCTATACGAGAATCTCCTCCTCATACTCCTCAATAATCTCCTCGTACTCCTGGTCATCCACATGCACGAACTCTACCAACACGTTATCTACATTCATGAAATAATGATGCAACACTTAGTAATACGGTAACAGCAACTCTTAAAATAAAATGCATCTGTCAAGCTACTAAACTAGCTCTACCGACTAAGACGCTACGTTATCTATCATTCCCACTAAACAAGTACAAAACATTTCATGTATTAACTGAGCAACTAAAGGAATCCCTATTCTTAATATTGATTTACTCTATATATGACAAAATAAGGAGTACTAGTTACTCTATTTATCAACCTACTCTAGGGCTACAAAAATTACAGTGAGCATATAATAGTTTAATAAACCTACTATAAAAATTTCATAGCTAAAACTATCACCAATTTGCCACAAAAATTCCTACAAATATTAAGCTAAATAATACTAAGCTTTCCTAAATGAATTAATGAATCTATCACTATCATAGATAACTGTAAACTAACTACACCAAGAGATAGATAACATTTTTATGAACCTAACAAATTTTGTTTCACTATTTTTGGACACCTATAGAATTTACTATAATTTTACAAAGATCAGCTCAAAACTAATTTGAATAAATATTTACTAATTCCCTAGAAAAATGAAAAACCGGAATCCATCCATGCGGCCCATCGTGGCTCGGCCCACACACATGCCGCGCGCGCACACGTGACCCACCGACGCTTCCCATGTAGGTGCACGGCCCATCCGCGTGGTAATGGCCCGCGACGCGGAGGCCCGCGTGCGCCTTCCAACTTTGTGAAAATGCCCTCGAACTAACTGTTATTCCACTAACCCCAATGCACCCTATTCCTATAGTCTGGGCTTAAGCGATTTAGCCCTTGGAACAATCTAACTTCACAGTGACCAGACCATCGAGCACCCATGCGCGCACCGGCTCTAGCACAGGGCAGTCACGCTGGGCAACCTAGCCTCTCCCCGCCCAAGCTAGTGAGCCGAACAGAACCTACGACACATAAGCTAGCAGCGCCAAGAAGGTAGTGGTGGTGAAAGTGGGGTCCGCATGGGATGGAAGGGATCAAGGTGGAACTCGTGGTGGAGGTGAACTAGCAAGAGGTGGTGCGGTGGGTAGCTATCCTCGATCGTCGCCGGTTCTGGCCTTAATGGCACGATGGAGGGGGACGGCCAATTGAAGCTCGATTGGACTCAATTGAAGGCCGGAAGGTGACTGGGCGGTAGCAGGGCTCCAACACCAGCGTCAGGCGCAAGCAATTGCTCAGACAGTGACCATGCATAGCAAATTTAACTCGGGCACAGCTCGGTCCCACCTGCCATCCCAGGCGGCTACAGCAGTGCACGCGAGAAATGTAGGGACATGACATCACGACGCATCGCGAAGCCATTTAACACATGAGGACAAGGCGAGGGAATAGCGGATCCACATGCAGCATAGTGTGAGGCCAGCAACGATTGTGGCATGGCGAGCAATGGGTGTTGTGTTGCCTCAGCGTGACGTGAACGCCAGGCAGAGCAGCGGCACGTGGGGGTGCCGCGCACCTGCACGCACAGTGTGCCCGATGTGATGATGTGGCCTAGAGGAGCGTGCATGTACTGTGGCGCAATGATGATAGCACGAGGCAGCCTAGTGATGTGACAGTGGAGGGCTGTGGTGCGGCGGTGACAGCGCAAGGTAGGCGTCCAGGCGGTAGCGGACCGACCAGAGCGACTGGCCCACGACGGCAACGGCAAGGACACCGTAGGGCAGAGCGGCCAGGCCAGCGCAGTGGTGCCGTGTGCGTGCATGCGCGCATGCGTCAGGCGACCGGCACAATAATGCCGAGTGCCGAGGCACGGTGATCACGTCCACGCGAGGATCTCAGCCCAAAACATGACATGCACACTTTTTAAAGCGTCCTAAAAACCTAACTCGATGCTTCAATTGCTAAACCACCTATTCTATACTTGAGAGGGCATGTTAGGCTATCAAAACCAACCATGAAACCATACCACTAATTAATCCAATTCTCCTAGAAAAATTGCCAAACTTGGCCTCGTCAAACCCTTTTCAAACTTACGAAATCGACTAAGTCTTGATCGGGTTTGCGTCAAATTCGATTTCCAAGCTATTAAGTATGCTAGCTAGTGAATTCCTTTCTCGACCGTAGGTATTTCATTGCCATCTACAAAGTCCATACTTCTAACTCAACTAAAATTCCATATATACACTCTATAGTGTTTTCGCTTAATAAAAATTGATTTAAAACCCTAAGTGATATAACTTGACTATGAAATGTAGCTTTCGTTTCGCATTTTTGATGATCGTTTCAAGTTATAGAAATTGATTTACACACTATATCACAAGCATTAACACATAACCATGATGCTCATGACATGTTTTAGCAAAAGATTTATATTGTAACACCGAGGGTGTTATATTCTCTTCATCAGAATGGAGGATTTTTTATTTTATTTTTATTCAACAAGTATACACTAAACTAGAATCCATAGGCGTCCCCGTAGATTTTAGCTTGATAGTATACAACATTTAGTTTACTACTAGTAAACACAACTTTATAACTTCAAGTTACTCCTCTCATTTTCAAAAATATCTGGCATATGCTTCGCTTCATGCTTCACAAGAGCATTAGTCAAACTATTGTTTGATTTAGTGTGTAATACCATTTCTGCTTCAAGCACCAAGGAATACTTTTCTCTTAAGACCATTTTCCTTCTATGGAAATAATATTTGGCATTCAACATAGGCTCTTTCTCCCCCTAATGCTAATATTAGATCTTTAATAACATACTTCAAAAGATATTCCCTATCATGAGTATAAAATAATTCAAATTCATGTATCTCCAACTACAAGTGGAGGCCCATTCATGTACGCTATGGTGTAGTTTTATGGAAAATATTCACGCACATATTTTAACAAAGGGGTTATTATTTACTAAATGCAGCGAGCTAGAATACATAAAGTGTACTTAAGAATGTTCAGCATTCCTATAAACTCAGAGACGTTCTTGTCGGAGAACCGACCAATTTATAAGAGCACAAGTACAATGGCAGCCCGCAAGCGATCGCACTATCATACTTGAACCCATATAAACCCGGTAGTCCATCGAGTACCACGATAGGTCTTGATAAACGATTCACAACAACCAAGATCGTACATGATTCAACATACATGTCACATATTACATAAAGTTCACAGATACATTTCCATCATCATTAGAGTATGAAACGAAGTTATTACAAACCAAGTTTGATAGATAAAAGCGGAAGCAAATTAAGTTTGAAAGTAGCATTTGCCAACATAGTTTGATACAGTGCCAACATACGATCACAGTCCACAAAAGCAGGTAGAAGGATTAAATAAGAAGCCTGCCCAAGGCTTACTCCTCATCCACAGCGGGATAGAAGCAACTCTTGCAATAACCATGGTACACAGTGCCATCTGCAACAATGGGAAATAAACCCTGAAGTATGAGAAGGTACTCAGCTAGACTTACTCATCATAAACCAGAAATAAAATGACTCCAAGGATCATGCAAGGCTGTATAAGTGGAGATAGCTTGACAACATTTTGCATAAAAGGCAGATTAACTCAGTTATATAATTATAATTCTGTTATCAAGTTAATTATGACTATCCATCTCTAAATTAGCAACTATCCTATGCCAAACATGTGGTATATCATTTTAAGAGCATACAATAGTAACCATAGCAGGTATTGTAATTCCATGTTTATCCGAACCATCATATTCCATAATATAGTTACTATGAGGTTGGAGCTAGCCAAGTTTCTCACTATCCGGGAGAGACGGTGATTCGAATCAATTTCAACCAGCTGGGAATTTATTCTAACACAAACCTAGGTCTACCAGCCATGGTAGCCTTAGGTCACCTTTGGTACAACTCAAGTACACATTTCGTGGGTTCGTCCAAGCGCCACACAATCAGGGACAACCAAATGCCAGGACGTTCAGGCCCAGCCTACCCTTGGGCTCAGTCTGGCTCCCCGCACATCCTTACTACTATCCAGAGTGTGCACTCTTATAGAGCGGGGCCTAGCCTAAGTTGAGCTACTCGGCTTCGTAGTCAGAACGAGTCATCTGGCCAGCTAAGTGATAGGCATGCGTTCAATCTTGTCAAAAGGTCCAACAACGGTACGGTCCTTAATCGACACAGACGGAATCACATGAGTCAACCTACCATAGACTCCGTCCGGCCTCGATTTACTATTACCCCATGGTTCTTTTCCACTGATAGCAAATATAGCCAACCGTGCTTCGGTATCCACCTATATCTCGTAGGTGACTAGGAAATCACCCGGCTTCTACCGGTCTAAGCATGGCTAAGCATATATTCGATCCTAGACCTATATAGGGTTAAAGGTACATTTCTAGACAAGGAATTTATATGCATCAAGTGGTTCCAATCAACTCTTATAACCTAATGCATCAATCATAAGGACTTGAGTAATATTTTATAAAATACTGGGAGACTTAGAATGCTCCGGGGCTTGTCTTTCAGAAAGGAAGTGGGGCGGTGGTCAGGGCACTTCGGAAGCTCTTCTGGGGTCTGCTCCTCGCCTTTGGGAGCTATGGCTTGAGGAATCTCCTGCTGGTCCCCTTCCTCTCCTTCGTTGAACTCCAGCAACGTTATCTCCTCCATCGATCCTAGATGCATGAGTATGACATAAGATATTGCGAATGCATTCATGTTGATAAGTATAGTATGGTGATACATGATGAATGGATTCTTGTAAGTATTCTTAACAACATGGTGTTAATGTAATAACAAGTGCATCACATTTTACTGAGTATGTGCATATCTCTTCTTGATTATTTAATCAACTACTTCAACAATGCATTTACTATACCGCAAAACAACAGCTACTTGTTTTACTCATAACTGAAGTTCTACTTATCCAAATGTGGTGATCTTGGACTTTCTGGAAAGCTTATAAAATTACCTACAACTTTCTTTTAATACTCTCACTGTGATTCAAGAGTTATGTAGGGCAAACAAATTATTCAATCAAATCTGTCCAGAAAGTAAACCTTTCGGACAGCAAACTTGTAACAGCTAGAACTCAAAAACCCTAAGTCCTATGGCTGTGAAAATTTAACACAAGGTAGATTAGTAAGTTATCTACAACTTTGTTATTAACAAGTTTTACAGCAGAGACCATTATCCATACGAAACCATCCACACAATCAAAACTATACATGCAGTCTTGTATTTGAATGATAAAGCGATAATTAGTTATTTGTACACCATCAATGGCTTCTAAGCCATACCATTGACATCAACAGTTACTATGCATCATAAGAACCATAGAAAACTACATGCTTAATCACAATCTAATTATTTAAATGCCTTTATTAATTTAATTAAATAATTAGGGTAAATAATAAACATATACTAAATGTGCATCATAAATTCTCAAAACTTTACAGTGGCTTACTAGTGCTACCAATAGACTACTGTAAAAGTTTCATGCCATTAACCAAGTAAAACATCCTATGCAAAAATGACAAGGCATAAAGGCTTAAAATAGCATAAATAGGAAACCCTAGTGCAAAGTGTCAAGCAACACATTTTATATTTTTCTTAGCATCCATATGGTAATAGGACAACCTCCAATAAATTTCATGAGTATTGGATTCATAATTAATTTATAAAAATTAACACAAGGATCACCTAATTATAAAAGGAAAATCTATAACTAGAAATCTATTCATGCTATGGCCCTCAAATTTTTACCAGAGCTTAAAATTATCAAGAACAGCTCACCACATAAATTTCATAATTTTTGGAGCAATAGAACTCTAGATATAAATTAAACAAGTTTACATACATTTAAAAACACATTTCAAGTTTCATTTTAAATCTTCTAGAAACTCTACTACAAAAGCTAATATTATATTTTTCATAAATACTACACTTCCTAAGGAACACTACAAAATTTGGTTCACAATATTTGGATCTCTATAGCTCAACTTATCCATTTTTCAAAGTTGCACATAAAATAGGAAATAAATGAACTATCCTAAGCTTCACAGTCACTGCCAGCTGGGACCCGCTGGTCAGTGACCCCACACGTCAGTGGAACTGAAACAGGGCAGCGATGAGGATTTGACGTGGACCGGCCATAGCTCATCGCCGGTGAGATCGCCGGTGGAGACAAGTGAACCTACATGTTCTACGGAGCAGCGCGCGTCTAATGACCTAGGTGGTGGCAGTGAAGGTGTGGTGGAGCATGCTCGTCGCTGGCCATGGTGGCACGACAGCGCTGCTCTGTGGTGCACCGGTCATCACCGGCCACGGTGAAGCCAAATGGCGCGCGCTACAGCATCACGGTGACCAGGCAACTCTATTTAGGCATCCTAGGTGGCTTGAGGCGCTCCGACAAAGCATGGCCACGGCGGTGGCCATGGCGGAGCTCCGGCAAAGGCACACCCATGGTGGCACAAGGCGAAACATGGCTAACCAATGGCGTGGCTATGGACGCTGCAATACGAGAAAGGTAGAGCAGAGTGAGGCAGAGCTGTGGGCGTAACGAATTGGAGAATGTGGTGGCGATGAGCGTAGGCAGGCTCAGTGGAGCATCTACGATGGCGACGACGAGTGCTGTGAGCAAGGGAGCATGAGGAGGCGAGTGAGGGTGAACGACCGGCGTGGTGGTGACTTAAACGAGTCGTGAAGGGCATGCTGGCCGTCGAGGTCTGATTAGCGGGCCCGCCGCCGGCGTATGGCCGCCAGATGGGGAGCATAGCCATGGTAGGCCACCACACCACGGGCAGCGCCAGTTGGCCGGTCGGCCACTAAAGGCCAGGTTCAGTTCAGTTCAGTGCCCATGATGCAAGCTTGACAGCGCGATTTCAAGTAGCAAAATCTTCTGGCTCGTAGCTTGTTAGTGCAAACAACCTAAACATAAATTATAGACCTATGTACCAGCTCCAATTGTTCTTAAAAATCATGTGCTAAATCTCAACTAAAACTAAGTAATATCATCACCAATGTGAGCTTGTCAGCACTGTCAGTGAAAATGACTTAGCGAAATTTGCGATGTGTTGAAAACAGTAAATTGTTGAATCTTGTGAGCCTAATTCAAGCATGTTAGGAGCTAAACTAGTCTATGACCCAAAAATAAAAGTTTTTCCTCTTGTCAAATACTACAACTTTGCTTTAGTGACCACCTCCATGCAAGGTCTCTATCATATGGTTCAAACTTGGTCAAACACATTACATTCACAAGATGACCTTTACATGAACTATGACTTAGTGACCAATTTAGCACTAACCATGAATACCAAAGTTGTTCATAATGATCTTCTAAACATGTTTAAGCTATTTGTAAGGTCACACAATCATTTCATGCATTGGTTACACATAGAGCTTCCCAGTTCAACACAGCATAGCATCACTTAAGTACTTGATTAGACAAAATGATCTTCATGAACATTGTTCCACTAGTCATCATAAGTGTAGCTAATATGTTTTAGTGACTCACATCCATCATTTACATGTATTCACTCATGATCATATGCATATATACAAGGAAACATAAAATAACAAGCAATGTTGCATATGTTTCAATCACATGTTTCAATTGTAAAAGCTTATATATGAATGCTCGATGCTCATGCTCATGCAATGCAAGTCAATTTATGCAAGGCTAACACCTAGGGTGTTACAGCCCCTCCCCCTTATAAAAATCTCATCCCGAGATTTGCAAGACCTACCATTCTTGGAAAAAGGCGGGATAAACCTCTCGTAAATAATCCTCTTGTTCCCACGTAGCATCTTGTTCACTGTGATTGTTCCACACCACCTTATAGAACTTAATGATCTTACTCATGTTACTCTGTCCATCTCTTCTAACACTCGGATTGGCTTTTCTTCATAGGTCAAATCTGATTGAAGTTTTATGTTGGTGGGTGCAATAGCTTCTTCAGGTACACGAAGACATTTCTTCAACTGAGAAACATGGAAGACATCAAATATTGCACTCATCTCTGGTGGAAGTTGTAACTTATAAGCGACATTCCCTTTCCGTTCCATAATCTTGTATGGCCCTACATATCTAGGCGCAAGCTTCTTTTTCACTCTAAATCTCTTCACCCCTTTCATGGGTGATACCTTCAAGTATACATAGTCACCCACTTCAAAAGTCAGTGGTCTTCTTCTTTTATCAGCATAACTCTTTTGTCTTGATTGAGCTGCCTTCATATGTTGTTGGATAATACGCACTTGCTCTTCAGCTTCATTGACAAAGTCAATACCAAAGTATCTCCTTTCACCGGGCTCAATCCAATTCAACGGAGTTCTACATTTTCTGCCGTACAAGGCTTCAAACGGAGCCATCTTGATGCTTGCTTGATAACTGTTGTTGTAGGAGAACTCAGCTAAAGGTAACCATTTCTCCCATGAACCTTTGGAAGATATAACACAAGCTCTTAGCAAATCTTCTAAGATTTGGTTCACTCGCTCTGTCTGTCCTAAAGTTTGCGGATGGTATGCCGAACTTCTGATCAATTTAGTCCCCAAGGCCTGGTGCAAGTGTTCCTAGAAATGAGCTATGAACTGTGGTCCTCGGTCTGAGATTATGGTCCTAGGTACTCCATGTAGTCTCACGATCTGAGAAACATACAGCTCAGCGTACTTCCCCACGTGATACCTTATGTTCACAGGTATAAAATGTGCTGACTTGGTGAGACGATCTACAATGACCCATATTGAATCGTGACCTTGTTGTGTATTGGAAGGCCTGTGATAAAGTCCATACTAATTTCTTCCCATTTCCAACCTAGAATAGACAATGGCTGAAGTAATCCGGCAGATTTCATATGAATAGCTTTTACTCTACTGCAGTTATCGCACCTAGCGACATAGGCTGCGATCTCCTTCTTCATCTTAGTCCACCAAAAATGGGTTTTCAAATCTTGATACATCTTACTACTACCCGGATGGATAGACAATTTGGACGAATGAGCTTCCTCTAGAATTTGGTTTCTAAGCTCACGGTCTTTCGGTACCACAAGTCGGTCCTCAAACCATAGCACACCCCTTTGGTCCAATCTGAAATGCTTGGTTTCTTGCTCTTGCATCTTTCTCTTGATGTGACTTATACCTACATCTGTCTGCTGCAGCTCTATAATTTTGCTCTCAAGTGAACAACTGATAGTGATATTGTGCAGTACAGCAGGATGTAACAAATTGAAGCCATCTTCCAACAATGCTTCCATAGTGTTGCAATGAGATTTCCGACTAAGTGCATCGGCTACAACATTGGCTTTCCCGGATGGTAGTGCACTTCCAAATTGTAGTCCTTAATCAATTCTAGCCATCTTTGTTGCCTCATGTTCAGCTCTAGGTTGGGTAAAGATATACTTGAGACTTTTGTGATCAGTATATATATGACATATATTGCCCAACAAATAATGTCTCCATATCTTTAATGCATGTACAACTGCTGCAAGTTCTAAATCATGTGTAGGGTAGTTGACTTCATGTTTTCTCAACTACCGAGAAGCATATGCAATAACTCTTCCTTCTTGCATGAGCACACACCCCAAACCTATACCTGATGCATCACAAAATACATCAAAAGGCTTCTCAATGTCGGGTTGTGCTAAGACAGGAGCTAGTAGTTAACAGAGTCCTGAGGGTGTGAAAAGCTGCTTCACACTCTGGTGTCCAATTGAACTTTTCATCTTTATAAAGTAGCCTAGTCATGGGCTTAGCTATCTTTGAGAAATCTAGGGATGAAACTGACGATAATATCCTGCTAACCCTAGAAAACTCCAAACTTCATGAATCGAAGTCGGGGCCTTCCAATCCATGACCTCTTGTACTTTCGATGGGTCTATAGAGATTCCATCTCTTGATAAGATATGACCTAAGAAAGGCACTTTACTCAACCAAAATTCACACTTGCTAAACTTCGCATACAACTTATGCTCCCTTAATCTAGATAGAACAATCCTCAGATGCTCTTCATGATCTACCTCATTTTCCGAATAAATCAATATATCATCGATAAACATGACCACGAACTTGTCAAGCTCGGGCATGAATACCGAATTCATCAGGTACATGAAGTAGGCAGGAGCATTCGTTAGTCCGAAAGACATAACCAAATACTCATATAAGCCATACCGAGTGGAGAAAGCAGTCTTAGGTATATCCTCTGGCCTAATCTTTATCTGATGATAGCCTGATCTCAAGTCAATCTTGGAGAATACCTTTGCCTTCACCAACTGATCGAACAAGATGTCGATATGAGGCAACGGGTACTTGTTTTTAATGGTCACAGCATTGAGTGGTCTGTAATCCACACACATTCTCAAGGACTTGTCCTTCTTCTACAAATAATGCTGGACATCCCCACGGAGATGAACTAGGTTGAATGAGACCCTTGTCCAACAGATCCTGTAACTGAATCTTAAGTTCTGCTAACTCATTTGGTGGCATCCTATAAGGTCTTCTTGAGATAGGTGCCATACCTGGCACTAACTCAATCTTAAATTCCACATCCCTATCAGGTGGTAAACCTAGTAATTCCTCTAGAAATACATCCAGAAACTCACAAACCACTAGGGATATCACAAAGGGTAGTGGTTTGGATAGCACAAGCTAAGTGTTGGAGTTCAAAATTTTGGGAGAGTGGTACTAGAAAAGCATTCCCTCCTTTGGGTTCTCTCAACATAATAGTACGAGTGCTAGTGTCAATGAGAACACCATGATCCTTCATCCAATTCATGCCTAAGATTACACTTATGGACAACCCTGGCAATACTATCAAATCTGTTGTATACTCCCTCTCTAGAATAGAGATGAGCACGTTTCTGACTATCTTATTTGTAGAAATAGTAGCCCCCAGCTGAACTTATATTATAACCACCCTTGCTAACTTCAATGATTTTCTGATTCATGTCTAGATGCAAATGCTTGACTCATAAATGAATGAGAAGCTCCTGAATCAAATAAAACAATAGCGGGATGCTTGTTGATAAGAAACATACCAGCCGTGACAACTTCTCCAGTGGGCACTTCCTCAACAGTGGTATAGTGCACGTATCCCGGACGTGCCCTTGAGTTCGCCTGCCTCTGATTGTTCTAATTCTGATTGGCATTCTTCTTTGGGTGGGGGCACTCCTTGGCCAGTGACCCACTTGATTGCAGTTATAGCAAGGTTGATTACTCCTAGGTCCTATGGAGTTTCCCTGACTACCATTTCCTTTAGGTAAGGCAATAGTGAATGCCTTACGGAACACTTTCTGAGGCCTGCTGTTCTGAGCTTTTGGTGGTGGAGGCCTGAACTTAGGTGCAGCTGGGCAGAACTGTGGCCTAGCTGTGATAGGAGCTCTAGACTATGAAGATCCAGAGGCACCTACCTCAATTGCCCTCTTGCGACCCTTAGCTGTCGCATGCATGTTGTTATGATTTTCCTAGGGTCAGAGCATCACTAATAAACTTATTATAGGTGGTGCACTTGGAATTTGCCATGGTCTTCATCAGTTTTGTGCCAAGACCCCGCCTTGAAGCTCTCTATCTTCTTCTCCTTGGTATCCACAAAACTTGGAGCATACCTGGACAGGTTATTGAACACATGCATATATTCTATGAGGGTCTTTGTCCCTTGGGTGAGCCTCATAAATTCAGTCGCCTTCATGCGCATTAGGCCTGGGGGAATGTGATGCCCCCGAAAGGCCAACTTGAACTGTTCCTATGTTACTCGCGCATTAGCAGGCAGAGAGGACAAGAAATGTGTCCACCAAATCCCTGCTAGTCCCTACAACTGATGGGACGCATACTCAGCCTTCAGGTGCTCAGGTGACTCTTAGCAGACGAAACTTCTGCTCAATGGTCTTGAGCCACTCGTCCGCCTTGTAGTGGTTCCTCTGCCACCTTGAAGATAGGAGGCTTTGTATCCAGAAATTCCTTGAAGGTACTGTGCTGATTAGGCTCGGGCCCTTGTTGCTGTGGGTGGGCACGAGCTGTGTTCTATGCGATGAGGCACAGAGCTTCCTCCATTGTCCTTTGGCTTCCCAAGAATTGGGCAAAGAACTCCTGAGCAGATGGTAGTGGCGGTGGTGGTAAGTCACCGTCGTTGCCATCATGGCTGCTACTAGCTCCTGCACGGGTGCGAGTCATCTATGAAGTTGCAACAATAAGCGATTATTGGTTGATATCAAAAGATTACAGATGAATTTATAATCATGCCAACTGAAATTACTGGAGACAATCTCAAATTCATACAATAAAAACAGAGGTATAATATTCATGCTTGCAACATGACACCACCAATTTGATCACTTATCGGACTCATAGCACGTTAACAGTCAAATCATGATCACTGATAAATCAACTGGAATTTGCATTAGCATTTAACCAAACGTGCGATAGTCATGCAAATAACAATATTACATGATAGTCCAATCACCAACACCAAATTCAAACTACAGGTCCATTACATAACCAGCGATGATACATTAAGCATTTCTACTAAGCTCTAGGTGATCTAATCCTCATCATGATCACTATCGAGGTTAGAGATAGGATCATCTCCTTCCTCAGGCTCCCCTTCTTCCTTGTCCTCATCTTCATCTTCCTCCATATTAGGACCATCTTCTTCCCCATCAAGGATTGGGTTCAGCTGGTTGTTCAAATAGTGCACCTCATGCTGAAGGTTCATCACTTGAAGTTGAGCCTGTGCAAGCTGCTGACGTAAGCCCCTTTCAGCACGATCCTGCGTGTTACTCATGTCGCGGTGCCTATCTCGTTCTATCCTTACTGCAAGCGGCATGGTTTTTTGCTGCATCTCGCTGGCATCTAGCTATGGACACCTCAGCACGGGTGGCCTCCAACTGCTCACTACAGTCCTACAAGCAATGCTTGATCATCAGCTCTTGCTTCTTGGGCTGCTGCTCTCTATTGATCCACTTGCTCCATTTGGGCATAGAGAGTGCCCAAAGCTACATAGGCTTGGTCAGATTCCCATCGGGCTTTACTTGCGGCTTTCTTTTGCTTGCGCACACACTTCTTGAGCTTATGCTGTGCGGCTTCAGCTCTCATGAGCTTGTCCATGCAAGTGGTGTATGATTCCTGCCAGAAATCCCTGGTGTCCTAGCGTGTACAAAACATCTTTATCACCGCAAACATGGCACTCATAGCGGGACTAGAGCTATTTGCCCGCTCATCCTGATCTCTGGATCAATGCATTTTGGTTGCGTTGTTCCCATATTGTTGTGGACGGATCCACCTAAGGAAACATACCCGCGGCACTGTCGGTAAGTACATCCCCATGCTACTGACAGATCTGACTCAAAACCTCAAAGGCCACTACTTGGGCAGCCTCCCAAGGAGTTTTCCCTTCCGATTCTGCCTTCCACTCCTACCAGAAGGGTGCTTGTGTGCGGGCTGGTATAGTTAGCCGCACCTTGTACCATGGCTGCCCCTCCAAGTACTCTTCATTCCAATGATAAAGGGGTGGTTCATGGTACCCCGCAAAGTGCAAAACTCTCCACAGTAGAGTAGGCGTTCCGAAAACCATTAGGAAATTCTCACATCCAACTGGTGCTGCTATCTGTACCATCAACATGTACAACTTTTTGTGAGATAAGGCCATAATGGATAAGAGTTACATAACCGAGTAAGAAATTTATAAGGGGAGGAACAATGTAATTATTTGAATGATAATTATCATGATGCATGCTCGTTCCGTACGTCCTCACAAACTTAGGAAAAATTATTTCTAACGACATATACGGTGGCATACATATGTTCTCTCATATATAGCGTAACTAGTCGAGCTACACGTTTCGTTGTTAGTGTACCTGCATAAAAGTTTCATTTCAGCCCATCCCATAATTAAATATGCAGAATGTAAATCTAAATACTTCCATATATGTATACCCATACATATATTTCCGTATCAAAGCTACCCGATAATAGTTTATACCCACAATTAAATACGCACCACATACACATGCAAGCATGCATACATAGTCGTACCAAAGCTAACTCTCCCCGACCGCACGCTCACATCTTGCGGTCATGCCACTCATCAACTTACCTTGGCGTAGAGGCATTTGATCCATACATTACCATTCAAGTGAATGGCATCCATACAATAGCACGCCGTATGGACGACGAAATTAAAACCCCCAAGTTAGTACTTAAATAGCCACCTAATAGTCCTTAACTTGGGCATAAGGAAAGTGATCACTAGCACACTTTAGCTTTCAAATACCTATTTATATAGCTATTAGTTGCTAGAGAGGGTTTTGGAAAACAAAAACTTTTGTTTTAAATACACATGTGACAATTAACGTTGAACCTTGCTCTGATGCCAGCTGTCGCAGAACCGACCAATTTATAAGAGCACAAGTACAATGGCAGCCCGCAAGCGGTCGCACTGTCATACTTGAACCCATATAAACCCGGTAGTCCAGTCGAGTACCACGACGAGTCTCGATAAACGATTCACAACAACCAAGATCGTACATGATTCAACATACATGTCACATATTACATAAAGTTCATAGATACATTTCCATCATCATCAGAGTATGAAACAAAGTTATTATAAACCAAGTTTGATAGATAAAAGTGGAAGCAAATTAAGTTTGAAAGTAGCATTTGCCAACATAGTTTGATACAGTGCCAACATACGATCACAGTCCACAAAAGTAGGTAGAAGGATTAAATAAGAAGCCTGCCCAAGGCTTACTCCTCATCCACAGCGGGATAGAAGCAACTCTTGCAATAACCATGGTACATAGTGCCATCGGCAACAATGGGAAATAAACCCTGAGTACGAGAAGGTACTCAGCTAGACTTACCCGTCATAAACCAGAAATAAAATGACTCCAAGGATCATGCAAGGCTTGTATAAGTGGAGATAGCTTGACAACATTTTGCATAAAAGGTGATTAACTCAGGTTATATAATTATAATTCTGTTATCAAGTTAATTATGACTATCCATCTCTAAATTAGCAACTATCCTATGCCTAACATGTGATATATCATTTTAAGAGCATACAATAGTAACCATAGCAGGTATTGTAATTCCATGTTTATCTGAACCATCATATTCCATAATACAGTTACTACGAGGTTGGATCTAGCCAAGTTTCTCACTATTCGGGAGAGACGGCGATTCGAATCGATTTCAACCAGCTAGGAATTTATTCCTAACACAAACCTAGGTCTTCCAGCCACTGATAGCCTTAGGTCACCTTTGGTACAACTCAAGTACACATTTCGCGGGTTCGCCCAGCGCCGCACAATCAGGTACAACCAAATGCCAGGACGTTCAGGCCCAGCCTACCCTTGGGCTCAGTCTGGCTCCCCACACATCCTTACTACCATCCAGAGTGCGCACTCTTATAGAGCGAGGGCCCGGCCAGAGTTGAGCTACTCGGCTTCACGGTCGAAACGAGTCATCCGGCTAGCTAAGTGATAGGCATACGTTCAATCTTGTCAAAAGGTCCAACAATGGTACAGGTCCTTAATCGGCACAGACAGAATCACATGAGTCAACCTACCATAGACTCCGTCCAACCTTGATTTACATTACCCCTATGGTTCTTTTCCACTGATAGCAAATATAGCCAACCGTGCTTCGGTATCCACCTATATCTCGCAGGTGACAGGAAATCACCCGGCTTCTACCGGTCTAAGCATGGCTAAGCATATATTCGATCCTAGGACCTATACAGAGGTTAAAGGTATATTTCTAGACAAGGAATTTATATACATCAAGTGGTTCCAATCAACTCTTATAACCTAATACATCAATCATAAGGACTTGAGTAATATTTTATAAAATACTGAGGAGACTTAGAATGCTTCCGAGGCTTGCCTTTCAGAAAGGAAGTGGGGCGGTGGTCAGGGCACTCCAGAAGCTCTTCTGGGGTCTACTCCTCGCCTTTGGGAGCTGCGGCTTGAGGAATCTCCTGCTGGTCCCCTTCCTCTCCTTCGTTGAACTCCAGCAACGTTATCTCCTCCGTCGATCCTAGATGCATGAGTATGACATAAGATATTGCGAATGCATTCATGTTGACAAGTATAGTATGGTGATATATGATGAATGGATTCTTGTAAGTATTCTTAACAACATGGTGTTAAAGTAATAACAAGTGCATCACATTTTACTGAGTATGTGCATATCTCTTCTTGATTATTTAATCAACTACTTCAACAATGCATTTACTATACCACAAAACAGCAGCTACTTGTTTTACTCATAACTGAAGTTCTACTTATCCAAATGTGGTGATCTTGGACTTTCTGGAAAGCTTATAAAATTACCTACAACTTTCTTTTAATACTCTCACTGTGATTCAAGAGTTATGTAGGGCAAACAAATCATTCAATCAAATCTATCCAGAAAGTAAACCTTTCGGACAGCAAACTTGTAACAGCTAGAACTCAAAAACTCTAAGTCCTATGGCTGTGAAAATTTAACACAAGATAGATTAGTAAGTTATCTACAACTTTTTTATTAACAAGTTTTACAGCAGAGACCATTATCCATACGAAACCATCCACACAATCAAAACTATACATGCAGTCTTGTATTTGAATGATAAAGCGATAATTAGTTATTTGTACACCATCAATGGCTTCTAAGCCTTACCATTGACATCAACAGTTACTATGCATCATAAGAACCATAGAAAACATCATGCTTAATCATAATCTAATTATTTAAAGCCTTTATTAATTTAATTAAATAATTAGGGTAAATAATAAACATATACTAAAGGTGCATCATAAATTCTCAAAACTTTATAGTGGCTTACTAGTGCTACCAATAGACTACTGTAAAAGTTTCATGCCATTTTACCAAGTAAAACATCCTATGCAAAAATGACAAGGCATAAAGGCTTAAAATAGCATAAATAGGAAACCCTAGTGAAAAGTGTCAAGCAATAGATTTTATATTTTTCTTAGCATCCATATGGTAATGGGACAACCTCCAATAAATTTCATGAGTATTGGATTCATAATTAATTTATAAAAATTCACACAAGGATCACCTAATTATAAAAGGAAAATCTATAACTAGAAATCTATTCATGCTATGGCCCTCAAATTTTACCAGAGCTTATACTTATCAAGAACAGCTCACCACATAAATTTCATAATTTTTGGAGCACAGGAACTCTAGATATAAATTAAACAAGTTTACATACATTTAAAAACATATTTCAAGTTTCATTTTAAATCTTCTAGAAACTCTACTACAAAAGCTAATATTATATTATTCATAAATACTACACTTCCTAAGGAACACTACAAAATTTGGTTCACAATATTTGGATCTCTATAGCTCAACTTATCCATTTTTCAAAGTTGCACATAAAATAGGAAATAAATGAACTAACCTAAGCTTCACAGTCACTATCGCCTGGGACCCGCTGGTCAGTGACCCCACACATCAGTGAAATGAAATAGGGTAGTGGCGCGGATTTGACGTGGACTGGCCATAGCTCGTCGTCGGTGAGCTCGCTGGCGGAGACAAGTGAACCTACGTGTTCTACGGAGCAGTGCGCGTTTAATGACCTAGGTGGTGGCAGTGAAGGTGTGGCGGAGCATGCTCGTCGCCGGCCATGGTGGCATGGTGGCACTGCTCTACGGTGTGCCAGTCATCACCAACCACGGCGAAGCCAGACGGGGCGCGCTACAGCATCATGGTGACCAGGCGACTCTATTTAGGCATCCTAGGTGGCTTGAGGCACTCCGATGAAGCATGGCCACGGCGGTGGCCATGGTGGAGCTCCGGCAAAGGCACACCCATGGTGGTGCAAGGCAAAATATGGCTTACCAATGATGTGATTGTGGACGCTGCAATGCGGGAAAGGCAGAGCAAAGTGAGGCGGAGCTATGGGCGCAATGGATTGGAGAATGTGGCAGCGGTGAGCGCAGGTGGGCTCGGCGGAGCATCTACGATGGCAACGACGAGCACAGTGAGCAAGGGAGCGCGAGGAGGTGAGTGAGGGTGAACGACCGGCGCGGTGGTGACTTAAACGAGTCGTGGAGGGCGTGCTGGCTGTCGAGGTCTGATGAGCGAGCCCGACGCCGGTGTACGGCCGCTAGATGGGGCACATGGCCATGGCTAGCCACCATGCGGTGGGCAACGCCTGTTGGCCGGTCGGCCATTGAAGGCCAGGTTCAGTTCAGTTCAGTGCCTGTGATGCAAGCTTGACAGCGCGATTTCAAGCAGCAAAATCTCTTGGCTCGTAGCTTGTTAGTGCAAACAACCTAAGCATAAATTGTAGACCTATGTACCAGCTCCAATTGTTCTTAAAGAATCATGTGCTAAATCTCAACCAAAACTAAGTAATATCATCACCAATGTGAGCTTGTCAGCACTGTCAGTGAAAATGACTTAGCGAAATTTGCTAAGTGTTGAAAACAGTAAATTGTTGAATCTTGTGAGCCTAATTCAAGCATGTTAGGAGCTAAACTAGTCTATGACCCAAAATAAAAGTTTTTCCTCTTGTCAAATACTACAACTTTGCTTTAGTGACCACCTCCATGCAAGGTCTCTATCATATGGTTCAAACTTGGTCAAACACATTACATTCACAAGATGACCTTTACATGAACTATGACTTAGTGACCAATTTAGCCCTAACCATGAATACCAAAGTTGTTCATAATGATCTTCTAAACATGTTTAAGCTATTTGTAAGGTCACACAATCATTTCATGCATTGGTTACACATAGAGCTTCCCAGTTCAACACACATAGCATCACTTAAGTACTTGATTAGACAAAATGATCTTCATGAACATTGTTCCACTAGTCATCATAAGTGTAGCTAATATGTTTTAGTGACTCACATCCATCATTTACATGTATTCACTCATGATCATATGCATATATACAAGGAAACATAAAATAACAAGCAATGTTGCATATGTTTCAATCACATGTTTCAATTGTAAAAGCTTATATATGAATGCTCGATGCTCATGCTCATGCAATGCAAGTCAATTTATGCAAGGCTAACACCTAGGGTGTTACAGTTCTCACCCTGATTTGCACATTATCATAGTTTAGAAAACTATTTCAATGTCTAGCTTCTTTATTGTTTAGCTAAAAAAATGATCCAATTACTCATACATAACAAAATAAACCATATACTTTAAATGTATAAAATACGCAACATTCAAATTCACATGGAATTTCTTCTAGAATTTTATAATTGCCATTAATGCAAAATTCTCCAAATGTCATTTCTTCATAAATCCCAAATCATCATAAGTGTTTCATCTATCAACTCAATTCCCACTATAATCTAGCCCATTCAATTGGGTCCACTTCTCCATTTAGCCAATTACAATTTAAGCAACTCCCCCCTGATCTTAGGCTACTTGGCCCTAGACCAATTTATATCGCTTATACATACGATCCATTGAAAGCAAGATATTTCTTAGTTCAACGGAAACTATAGACATAGCATACTAGCTAGCCAATCTAATTATGAGGGAAGTGCAAGGTAGCTACTAGCTACAAATATAGCTGCTATGCTAATATTCATGCAGGAGTGGAGATAGTTGTAGCTCGATGAGAGCACAATATAGTGATACACATTCATGTGTAATGTGGAATGTTAGTATTCAACCAACGTAATAGATAACAACAAAATACAAAGACATAAGCTTGCTTGCAATTAGTGCAATGTAGAGAAAGTTAATTCGGCCGGAAGGGACGTGGCTAGAACTTTAAGTCCTGATACATGCACTTAAAGATAGATTTAGTAAGGCTATGCCTATTAAATATATATTACCCATATTTTCTTATACCTTTACCCAAAATTCCTCCCCTTTTCATGCCATAATTACTTCAAGTAGTAATAAGCTTCATGCATCTGTGAATAATCATTTCAAATGTTCCATACTATTCAATCATACTTCTAGTATTCAATGGTTCTGGCATGAAATTCACATATCCAGTATACTATTTAGTGTAACAAAAAATTTAGGGTAGGACATAAACTTCTAGTTTCTAGGCTGAAGTATTAAATACTTAGTTTATGGAATATACTATTTCTTGGCTAAATTGATCCTTCTAAGATTAGTTCATATGTCAGTATAGTCCAATTATTCATGTGCTTCTAGGAAATTCAATTTCCCTTCTACCTACATAGGTAGTAGTGCACAAAGAACTATAACATTCATGGTTAATTGAGGCTTCTTTGTGGATAAATCATTGCAAAACTTATTTAGATAGGCAAAAATAGACAATTCTTAATATGCGAACACATATAAATCTTATTTATTCCATGCAAGATTGACACATATTGCTGCAAGAAAAATTGTAACTAAGAATATTAAATGCTTCATATTAGTCTTAAAGCTAATAAATTAACCATTCACTCTTCTATGAGTATATGAGAACCACTTAATTCAACGGGAATTAAAACTTAATGCACCACCATCATTAGTACCAATACTTCAAGATAGTAATTTCAAAGACAAAATAAGTCTGTAAGCACATGATTTAAGTTCTTTCTTCAAGAAAACCTTAAATATTCTAATTCTTATCCATTCTTATATGTCATAGCTTCTATGCTTGACATTTACAGCTTCATGCATACTCTACTTCATAGTTGTTATATGTAATCATGATCCTTCTAGGAGTACAACATATGCAAGTCATATATCCTTATTCATAATGTTGTTTCAAAAATTTTAACTTAATTTCTACTCGATATTGAGTAATTATGGATGATAAATTTGAATACTTTTAGTACTTCAATGCTCTCGGTCTTTCTATTTCAAAAAATATTTCTTCTGGAATTAGACAAAGTCTTATTTACCATCTCATCTTGTATGACTTTTAATCACAAAGCTTCAAGCTTATTATATTTTTTTTATAGAGCAGCATTATATCCCATATGGTCATATAGCTTGAAAATTCAATTTTCAATATTTTCGGCATTATGCAATCATAATATAGGATATCTTCTAGAATTTCTCATTCAGTGAGTCCCATAAGACCTTCGGGATTTAGCCTGGTTACATACTCATTCTTTGAGAGTAATATAAGGAACTATAATGTTTAAGGTCCACTTCACAGTAGAATATCCTACTAGGATTTAATAAATAACCATGCTATATAATTATGTCATTCAGGACAAATCCAAAATATTCCTTCTTCATGAAGGTATGAATATATTATTATACCGGAATCATTGCGTATGAGTTTACTGCATGTAAACAAGTGGCAAAGTGTAAAAAGATAGCAGGTGGTTATACAAAATACTCTTAGAAGCATCCTAGCATTTTTCAGGATTATGGTATATGCAATTTTTCAGAATTAATACCAACCATTCATTCATCCTAAAAATTCATGATGCTAGGAAAAAAAATATGAGCCTCTCAAATGTGATAAGTCTAAGGTCTGCGGGATTTATAAAGAGCTCATATATCTTATACCATGTTTCTAGTGCAATCATTCAAGATTTCATTCTTATAATTACATGATATATAATTCATAATGTGTTATAGATAAATGCATTCAAAAGAAAATACACATGGCATATATACATAATTGCAACACGTGCTATTCTGGGAGAAATTTCAATTTAAAGCTTCCTCAAAAAAAAAACTTTGTGAAGTCCATGAGGTATTCCTTGAATAAGGACGCTTCTGGGTTATTGTTTTAATTTCTGATGAATTTGCTCGGTCGTCATTGTCTACCGCTTCTTGGTTGGATCGGACCATGCTCAGCCGGCTAGAACGTGTTCAGAAAAAACCCAAACCAAAGTCCAGCACATTTAGCGGCTAGAACGTGCGGCGGCTATAAGCGGAACCGTGCACGCATACTGCGAGGGCGAGCACGTTGCAGGCAGCGGAGTTGCATTCCATGCACAGCGGATGATGGTCAGACATACGGCAGTTTGCTAGTTCACGCAAATACGTGATGGTGCAGTGCCATGCAGTGGCACTCGTGGTAGTTCAAAAGGAAGACGACACGTACTCTCACGGCCTTCTAGGGTCGTGGAATTAATTGGGTATTAGCTTCGTGCCTTTCGAGTGTTTGATGAGGACGCCATGCATATTATTGGCAGATTCGTTTAGAATCGGATCATCTAATGTGTCACAAACGTGACAGATTCGATGACGGTGTGCCTTCAGGACTCCACGACATACAGGTCGGTGTGCGATAACCAAAAGATGCCCGTGCAAGTTATTTAATATCATCAACATATATATACATATATGTATATGTTATTTGTTTAATTACTTGCTTCACATGCAAATTTTTCACCGTTGTAAGCTTCCATGCTGGCGGCGCATCAGTGGATGGATCTTAAATTTTATGTGCATATATGCACTGTTCATGTACGTATGCGCGTATGTGTTTCGAATATATGTACTTCCAGTACAATTCAAGATGCATAATTTAAGTATGTAGACCACTAGAGAACAGACTTTAGAACGATGTCCCAATTTAGTATTAGCCTCGGCATTTTTTGCCCCGGGACTAAAGGACCCTTTAGTCCCGGTTGGTAATACCAACCGGGACTAAAGGTCCCTGCCCAACGGTCGTCCGCGGGGAAGGGATCTTTAGTCCCGGCTGGTATTACCAACCGGGACTAAAGGTTTACCTTTAGTCCCGGTTGGTAATATCAGCCGGGACTAAAGATTTTAGTCCCGGTTTGGGTGATTCCCCGGGAATAAAGATTAATCTTTAGTCCCGGTTTGGACCCCTAACCGGGACTAATTATCCCGGCCTATAATTCTGCTTAATTCTTCCTCCCCGAGCCCGAGCCATTCCATTATTCAAACTCACTGCCTCTGTTCTTCAGCTTGCTGTTGTTCTTGCACTCTCCCCCTCCATTGGTGTTGCTCTTCGATTTTGGAGGTAACAAACTTAATCCTCTTATGTTTTATCAGTAGCTTATCTCATTTTGCGATGTAGATGCATGTGTAACTTTATATGTTGGACTTTATTATGATTTTATATGTCATTTTTAGCTCAAAATCACATGATGATTTGCATATATGTTTGGATAAACAAAAGTTAAATTAGTTCATCAAAATCACACCTCGCTCGTCCTCGCTGGAGCACGCGCCATCCTCGTCCCCGGTGGCTTACGTGATCTTAGAATTAATTTTTCCATGAAATGAAAAACTTAGAAAATTGTTAGAAAATTGTAGAAAATCCGTACTAGTTGAACTTACGGACCGTGTTCATCTCGGCGACCATATTCTCTGCCGAGCGGTAACGGACGTCAAGGAGGAGCTTTGATTCTACGAGGGAGAGCGGCAACGGTCGTGGAAGACCGTGTTCCCTTTCTCGTAGAATCGGAGCTCTTCCTTGGCCAAGTACGGTGCCGTGCGGTGGAGAAATGCTCGCCGAGATGATCACGTAAGCAAGGTCAACTAGTACGGATGGTTATTTATTGAAACATGTTTTTGAGCTATAATTTGATGGATATTTGATAACTTCAGACCTACAAATGTCATCTACAAATGTTACTATCCTCGGCAACCTAAACGCCCACGAGCTCGCCGATATCGAGCAGGTCACTTAGAATTATTTTTTCCATGAAATGAAATACTTAGAAATCATGCCTTTTATTTTTTAGAATTAAATTTTCCATGAAATGAAAAATTTAGAAAATGGTTAGAAAAATGTAGAAAATCCGTACTAGTTGAACTTGCGGATCGTGTTCAGGTCGGCGAGCATGTTCTCTGCCGAGCGGTAACGGACGTCAAGGAGGAGCTTTGATTCTATGAGGGAGAGCGGCAACGGTCGTGGAAGACCGTGTTCCCTTTCTCGTAGAATCGGAGCTCTTTCTTGGCCAAGTACGGTGCCGTCCGGTGGAGAAATGCTCGCCGAGTTGATCACGTAAGCAAGATCAACTAGTACGGATGGTTATTTATTGAAACATGTGAAATCCGTACTAGTTTTGTTTAAATATATCGTTTTAGAAAATATGAAATTTACACTAGTTTGCAAAAATAAGTATAGAAAGTAGATGACAACTGTTACCGGATCCTCGGCCTCTCGTTCGGTTGCGAAACGACTGAGGCCAGAACTCCCTCTCATTATCTGCGGCAAGTGTAAGCAGAAGATTGTGATGGAGTACCGAGTCAAGAGACAGGGACCCAACAAGGGTCGTGTTTTCTACAAGTGCCCGGATCGCGATGTGAGTTTCTTACGCATTTTATAATTATGGCTAATTGACCTGCTTTTCTTGAATATTTTTGACTAAATATTTTTTGGCTTTAATTTCAGTGGGAGGGCAATGGATGTGATGGTTGGTACTGGGAGGAAGATTATGCTACATACGTGCAGAATTTGGGTGCGCTTGAGGTAGCGGCTGCTGCTGATGAGGCAGTGAGCCAACAGGAGAAGCTTATTGATATTCAACAGAAGAATGATTTATCTGTTTTAGTTGCGTACGATCACAAAATAATTATGTTACTGAAGTGCATTGTAGTTTTAGTTTGTTTAGTGATAGTTGGGATTGCTTACGTTGTAGCCAGGCTTAGTTAATTAATCAACCGTGTGTGTGTCATTTATGTTGTGTAATAAAATACTTAATTATGTTCAAGGTTTTCATAATTTGTCGTGTAATACAGATTATGTCACGCCATTGGATGTACAATGCCGATCGCCGCTCCCAAGACTTTATAGAGGGCTTGCACTATTTCTTAGGTGTGGCCGAGGCAAATAAGCGGGATGGTTTCATATGCTGTCCATGTGCCCTATGTAAGAATTTAAAGGAATATTCAAGCTCAATGAGTCTTCATTCACATTTGCTTAAGTCAGGTTTCATGTCAAACTATATATGTTGGACTAAGCATGGAGAAAGCGGGGTCATGATGGAAGAAGGTGAAGGAGAAGATTTAGACATTGATGATATTATTGCTCAGTATGGTGCCTTTGATGATACTACAATGGGGGGAGATGAAGAAGAGGTAGCGGTAGAAGATGATCTCGGTGATGCTCTTGGCGATGCCATTCGTAATGCACAACAAGAATGGGAAAGTGAAAAAGAGAAAGTTAAGTTGGAGCGCATGCTTGAGGATCATAGGAAGTTGCTATACCCGACGGCCGAAGAGGGGCAAAAAAAGCTGGGTACAACACTGGAATTGCTACAGTGGAAGGCAAAGAATGGTGTATCCGATAAGGCATTTGGGAATTTATTAAACCTCATAAAGAAGATGCTTCCGAAGCCAAATGAATTGCCCACCACTACGTACGAAGCAAAAAAGGTTGTCTGCCCTTTGGGATTAAAAATCCAGAAGATACATGCATGTCCTAATGACTGTATCCTCTACCATGGCAATGAATACGAGAATTTGGATGAATGCCCGGTATGTAAAGCATCACGGTATAAGATCAGGCGCGATGATCCTGGTGACGTCGAGGGTGAACAACGTCCTAGAAAGAAAATCCCTGCCAAGGTTATGTGGCATGCTCCTATAATACCACGCTTAAAACGTTTGTTCAGAAATAAAGACCACGCAAAGTTATTGCGGTGGTATAAAGAAGACCGTAAGGTAGACAATATGCTGAGACACCCAGCTGATGGGTCCCAGTGGAGAGCGATAGACAGAGAATTTTCAGAGTTTGCAAATGAGACTAGAAACTTAAGGTTCGCCTTAAGTACAGATGGTATGAATCCTTTTGGACAGCAGAGCACTAGTCATAGCACTTGGCCAGTTACTCTATGTATCTACAACCTTCCTCCATGGTTATGCATGAAGCGGAAGTTCATTATGATGCCGATCCTCATCCAAGGTCCGAGGCAACCTGGCAACGATATTGATGTATATCTGAAGCCATTAGTTGAAGAACTTCTAGTTTTATGGAACAAACCAGGTGTACGTGTCTGGCATGAGTACAAACAAGAACACTTTGACCTACGAGCAATGTTGTTCGTAACCATCAATGATTGGCCTGCTTTAAGTAATCTTTCAGGTCAGACAAACAAAGGATATAATGCATGCACACATTGTTTTGATGACCTTGACAGTATATATTTGAAAAGATGTCGAAAGGTCGTGTACCTTGGCCATCGTCGATTCCTTCCTTTGAATCACCAAGTAAGAAAGAAAGGGAAGCATTTTAAAGGTAAGCCAGACCACCAGAAGAAGCCTCATAACCGAACCGGGGAAGATGTACTCGCAATGGTCAAGGATATGAAAGTAGTATTTGGAAAGGGACAAGGCAGTGAATCTGTTCCCAAAGATGCTAATGGACATGCACCCATGTGGAAGAAGAAGTCCATCTTTTGGGAGCTACCCTATTGGCAAGTCCTAGAGGTCCGCAACGCAATCAACGTGATGCACCTGACAAAGAATCTTTGTGTGAACCTGTTAGGATTCATGGGTGTGTACGGGAAGCCAAAGGATTCACTTGAAGCATGCCAGGACTTGCAGTGCATGAAAGAACGAGACAACCTTCATCTAGAGAAGACAGGTGATGGACGTCATTACTTAAGTCCTGCTAGCTACACGCTTAGCAAAGAAGAGAGGGACAGCATGTTCGAATGTCTAAGCAGCATCAAGGTCCCATCGGGATTCTCCTCCAATATAAAGGGTATAATAAATGTACCAGATAAAAAATTCCTAAACTTAAAGTCCCACGACTGCCACGTGCTTATGACGCAATTGCTTCCAGTTGCTTTAAGAGGAATTCTACCTCCACATGTACGTCTAGCCACCGTGAAGCTATGTGCATTTCTCAATGCAATTTCTCAGAAGGCAATCAATCCAGTGGAACTAGCTACTCTACAGAATGATGTGGTTTAATGTCTTGTCAGCTTTGAGTTGGTGTTCCCTCCATCCTTCTTTAATATCATGACACACATCCTAGTTCATTTGGTGAAGGAGATTAGTATTCTTGGACCTGTGTTCTTACATAACATGTTCCCCTTCGAGAGGTTTATGGGAGTCTTGAAAAAATATGTGAAAGTCCGTTCTAAGCCTGAAGGAAGCATCGCCCAGGGCTATGGAACAGAGGAGGTCATTGAGTTCTGTGTTAACTTTATTCCTGACATTGCCCCGATTGGCGTTCCCAAATCACGACATGAGGGGAGACTCAGTGGTAAAGGAACTTTAGTGAAGAAAACATATATCGGCATGGAAGACGATTATTTCAATAAAGCACACTACACAGTTCTTCAGAACTCGTCATTGGTGCATCCGTACATCGAGATACATAAGGAGTTCTTACGATCCAAGTTTCCAGGGAAGACTGAAGCTTGGATTAGGTGTCAGCACATGGAAAGTTTCAGTGGTTGGTTACGAAAAGAATGTCAAGGCGATGACAATATTGATGAGCAACTGTATTTGTTGGCTAGGCAGCCATCGTGGCATATCCTCACGTACCAAGGGTACGAGATAAATGGGAATACATTTTACACAGTTGCCCAAGATAAAAGGAGCACCAATCAAAATAGTGGTGTTCGCATAGATGGCACAGATCCAAATGGGAATATACAAACATATTATGGCCGCATAGAAGAGATATGGGAACTAGACTACGCACCTAATTTTAAAGTCCCTTTGTTCCGGTGCCAATGGGTGAAGCTGACCGGAGGAGGGGTAACAGTCGACAAAGAGTATGGAATGACAACAGTGGACCTCAACAATATTGGATACAAAGAGGAACCATTCGTCCTTACTGCCGATGTGAGTCAGGTGTTCTATGTGAAAGACATGTCTACAAAATCAAAGAGAGGAAAAAACGAAGACATCAACTCAATGATCAATGAGCCAAAGCGCCACATAATTCTTTCTGGGAAAATAAATATAGTAGGAATTGAAGACAAGTCAGACATGTCAGAAGATTACGAAAGAAATGTCCGAATTCCACCCTTCATAGTGAAGAAAGATCCAAGCATCATGTTAAATGATGAAGACACTCCATGGTTACGACAAGATCATAACCAAGGGTCATACGTCAAGAAGAAATTCACTGTTGTGCCCGCATGATACAACGATGCATGTTTAATATATTATGTTTTAGAGACGGATATTATGTAATATGTTATGACTTCACAATCCTTATATGGGCCATTTTTTCATTTGAGATCTATAATTGTTGTTTTGGTCAACTTTCCATTTGACCAAGTTTGTTCATATCATCAATATCTACAATCCTTATATAGACTATTTTTTCATTTGAGAAAGCTTGAACAAAATGTAGTTTAATTTTCACAAGTGTGTGACATAGTTTTAGAAAGTCTATAAGAGATAAGGAAAGTTGTGACTAGTGTTTGATAAAAATTTCTCAAATGGGAAAATAAGCTATGTAACAATTGTAGATCTTGCTGAGATGATCAAACTTGGTATTCAGAGTTTTTTCATCTGAGGTCATTTAGTGTCTCATTTGAGCAAGTTTGACCAAGTCAAATTTGGTCAAATGAAAAAACAACACTTTGACTCTAGTATTATGGACTCTAAATGACTTCGAATTGAAAAGTTTTAAATACCAAGTTTGTTAAACTCAAAAAGATCTACAATTGTTGTTTTGGTCAACTTTCCATTTGAGAAAGTTTGGACGGTTCAAATTTGTGATTTTTAAATTTCGACGCCTACAAACTAGTTTTCGGAACCCTAGATTGTCTAAAATTGAAAAGTTTTGAATACCAAGTTTGTTCATATCATCAATATATACAATCCTTATATAGACCATTTTTTCATTTGAAAAAGTTGTAGAACAAAAAATACTACATTTTCTTTATTTTTATAGGTCCAACAAAAATTTCCTGTCAATTTTGGTCAAAAACCGAGAAAAAATTGAAACATTGACGTAACAATAATGTGATAATAAATTTCCTATCGAATAATATTAGTTTTATTAATTTTAAGTTACAAATATATTTTTGCATTAACAAAATACTTAGTATTAGTAACATTTATATTCTATATTCATAAAAGAAATTAAAAACTTTAGGTTACAAAATTTTCCTATTTACAATAAATAATTAGTTAATCAATAGAATTTTTTAAAATAAATATTGCAAAGTATTGAAGTTGCTATGGAATTAATTGATTAACCTAGTATTAAACAAAATCAAAATCCTAGGTCTTTCCAATTACGCTGGCGGGTTGCCAAAATTTTCAGGCCTTCAGTCCCGGCCCAGACCAAGAACCGGGACTAAAGGGTGGGCGGCAATTTCGGTGCCCGCCCAAAATACTTTTAGTCCCGGCTAGTAACACCAACCGGGACTAAAAACCCTTTAGTCCCGGCTTGTAAGGCGAGCCGGGACTAAAGGGTTGGGCCTTTAGTCCCGGCTGGTAATACCAGCCGGCACTAAAGGGTTTTTAGTCCCGGTTGGTGTTACCAGCCGGGACTAAAGGGTCCCGGCCTATATATATCGAACGGTTTCATCTTCTACCTTTCGATCTACACGTCGATCATCGCCGCCGCCACCGCCATCTTCGATCTCGCCTCCGTCGCCCCAGCCCCGCCCGGCCGTACGTCGAGCTCGTCTCTGCCGCGCCGCCGTCGTCTTCTACCCCCGCCCGGCCGCGCCATCCGCCTGGCCGTATCCCGTCTCTGCCCGCACCCGAGCCCCCTCCGTCGACCGCTTCCCGCCCGGCCTCGTCGTCGAGCCCCGCCGTCTCCGCCGTACGTCGTCCTCGCGCGAGGTGCTCAGCTCGACCCCGTGCGTGGCCGGCCAGCACGCCCTGCCGGCCCGCGCCATCCGCCTCCCCAGCCTGCTAGAGCTAGCTTGCTCTCGGCCGGCGCGGCCAATATATTAGATTAAAATGTTAGATTTAATTAGTAGTTTTTTATATATGTTAGATTTAAATGTATTAAAATTTAATTAGTACTTTATTTAGATAGTTTTTTTAGATAGTTTTTTATTATAGTATTTGATATATGTTAGATTAAAATGTATTAAAATTTAATTAGTACTTTATTTAGATAGTTTTTTTAGATAGTTTTTTAGTATAGTTTTTGATATATGTTAGATTAAAATGTATTATCTATTACTAGTTTATCTAATTTCATGTTAGATTTATTTAATTGGATTTAGTAATTATATATTCTATCTCTCTCTATATATATATCTAGAGAGAGATTCTATATGTATACATATGGTACTTAATTATTTCTATATGTATATATACATGTACTTATTTTCATGTGTTGAGAGAGAGAGAAAATTGTATCTAGAGAGACATTCTATGTGTTATCACATGCATATCTAGAGATATAGACATATGCACTTATTTCTATGTGTTGAGAGAGAGAGAAAATATATTGTATCATTCTATGTGTATATATATACATGTACTTATTTCCATGTTTTTGGATCGAAAGTGTTTTTGATTCGATTCCAAAGCCTATACCTTATTATTGTTTATCCTTATGAAATATTATGTGTTATTATATTTAATTGGATTTAGTAATTCTATATGTGTTATCACATGTACTTATGTTATGTACCATAATAATTCTATCTATGTGTTATCTTGAAGATACAAATGGCTGCTCCGGATGATAACTTTAGTGATGACATAATGGCGGATATTATCAACGCCGGCACCAATGTGGATGTAGATGACACGAGTCAGTACTTTGCTGATTATGAGGATATCCTGAATATGCCGGTGGTTGAAGATCAACAAATTGTCGCGCAAGAAAATACTGGCGAGGTATATTCAATTATCTATCATCTCTTATAGATGCATGCGTATGTATATTTGTTGTTAATCGTTGTGTTTCTACTCATGTAGCCGGTCTCTGGATCTACATCAACCACCGACAAAAGTAGGAAAGTCCGAGGGCCAAAAAAGCCATTAGAGGGCCGTTTCATAATATCAGAATTCGACACCGACACCGGCAAACCATTGGGACCACATGCTCAGACATATGTCAATCAATGTGGGTTCATTGTAAGGGATAGGATCCCAGTTAGTGCTCGTGAATGGAAGCAGAAGATATCCGCTCCTAATGTTAGTTTTGTATCTGATCGTGATAAGAACCTAGCTTGGAGAGATATCACTTAGCATTTCACATTACAAGCAGATGATGCTTTGAAGGAGCTAGTGAGGGATTGGACAACGAAGAAGATGGCAACATTGTTCCAGAGTTGGAAGAAGACATTGTATAAAAAGTTTATCTTGAAGAATGCTACGCCAAATTTCAATGCTAATGCGTTTGTCAAGTTGGAGTCCCATTGGGATGCCTTCGTAGAATACAAGACATCTCAAGACAGTGAGGAACGTGTGATGAGGAATCGACAGAATGCCCAACAGAAGCAATACCATCATCGCATGGGATCAGGTGGTTATAGGAGTGCTATTCCCAAGTGGCAGAACCTAGAAGCAGAGATTACTGCCAAGGGAATCATACCTAAAACAATAGAAAAGAACTGGCCTCAACGCGCGAAGAATTGGTTCTACGCTCATGGGGGAAGCCTAGACCCAGACACTGGCAAGCTAATTTTCGGCCAAAAAATTGAGAGAGCAACACAGAGACTAGCTCGTGCTAAGGAAGAAGCTGATAGTGGTGTTTTCAAGCCCAACAGAGAGAAGGATGAATTGACATATGCCCTAGAGAATCCCGAACACGGTGGTCGAATAAGAGGCTATGGGGCGGTTCCGTGGCTACACGCATTCCCAGCAGACAAGGATACCTACAGAAGCCGCCAGAGAAAGAAGGATGAGGAGGCAGAATGAATTCGTGCATTGGAGCAATTTGTTGATGAGTCACGACAAGCATTGCTTGAATCACGTGAACGAGAAAAATCTCTTGAGGCAAGAATGCAGGAGGAGATCAAGAGGCAAGTGCAGCTAGCAATGAGTCAAATGCAATCGCAATCAACGCCGGGAGTCACCATTAGCCCCGTTGGTCAGATGAAAAGCAGTTGTGCTTCTACGGAGCTGCCAGTTATTCAAGACGACGCTGGGTTGCGCTTCCCTGTTGATGACATTACCGAGCCTCTAACAAAATGTGAGCTGCACATTCCAGATGGTAATGCATCAATCATGGTGGCTGTCGGGGTTGTATCTCCAATAGACCGAACGAAGACACCAAGAATCCATGGGTCAGTTATTCAACCTGGATATGCTAGCGTCTCGGTCGATAGAGTGCTCAAAGGTTACAGCAATGTTCCTCTTGACATTGAAGGCGGTGATGGGAGAAGACACTAGGAGAAACAGAGAAGACATTTATTCAATGGCGCAAACGCTTCATCATCATTCCTGGGGCGCCACCGCTTCCCCTACCTCACCCTAGGTACGAATGAAAGTGAATGAAATATTATTTTCCATTAATTTTCTATTGGCTTCAAAAATAATTGACACACAAATTGTTTTTATAGCAGGGTCTCTCCCCAGCCTAGCCTAATCATTCATTCCCCATCTCATCACAGCGTCGCAGGGGGCGAGACGACTTCATCCCCACGGCGATCGCCAACTCCTACACCGGCCCCATCGCCTCTACAACGATCTCCAACTCCTACACCGGCCCCACCACCTCCACAACGATCTCCAACGTCTCCACACCGGTCTCCACCAACATCGGCCTCATCGCCTCCACGCCGATCTCCAACACCGCCCCCACCCCCTCCACAGCGACGCACTACAAAGACGTCTAAGGTCCCGGCGGCAAAGAAGACCCTGAGAAAAAGAGTTATTTCTCAAGAAATACTTCCTGAAAAGACTGATGAGCAAATAGCAGCTGAAGAAGACAAAAAAGTAAAAGATTTTTTTATAGATATCAAAAACAAGAGTCAAGCAAAGCTTAAGGAGAAGCTGTACTTTTACATACCACGAGATGTGCTGAGGCAGAAGGTCGATGCTCACAAGAAAAAGATGATTGAACTTCGTAAGCCTTCGCCACTATCAGACTATGACCGCTCCCTCGTGAAGTCACATGATGCAGATAAGAAAAGGAAAAGAGCATCAGGGAAGGATGTCCCACAGCTCGGACAGCAGAAGCAACCAATGCAAAATCTTGTTGTTGCTAATGAATATGGTTCCAACATAGAAGTCTATTGACCAGACAACTCTGGAGAAGTGTCGGTTCAAGCCCTTAATGCTTTTTTTAAAGATACTGGTTTAACCTTGGATCAATTGATGGGCAAAGCTCCAATCCAGAACCTGGAAGTTGATACCTGGAAGACTTATAAATATGGCAAAAGTCTGTACAACCCTACGGCTCTGAATGAATTGGGTACGCAAATGTACTTGCTCAACAAGTGGTACATGCAGGCGTGTGGCAGGGGTGAGCAGTGGATCTTTGTCAGATTTAGAGACCATCATTACTTCCGTGGCGATGACATCTTACATATTAGTTTTGAAGAATTGCATCAACTATTCCACTTGGACGCTCTGGACAAATCAATCATTAGCTCCTTTTGTTTGTAAGTGATTCTTACTTTTATTTAATAAATTCACTTCCATGCGTACGTGTATATAATTATCCTCACATGTAACTTATATTTATATATAGATTCCAGATGTCAGAGCTCCAAAGAATACAAGACACCAGTGTTGGCTTCATTGATCCTTATATCGTATTCAAAACCGGTATTATTGTTAAGGAGCGATGGGTATCTGAAGCACAGGAGAATATCATGATGTTCTTCGTGAAGCAGCACGACAAGACAACAATACTTTTCCCGTACAACTTTGAGTAAGTGTTAATAATAATGTAGTCTACACATTTTATGTAATATCAATACAACTTATATGCATGTACGTGTGTGTATAAACCAATGCAGGTTTCACTGGATACTCATTGTCATTGAGTTAAACTCAAGTCAGTTAGTAATCTTGGACTCATTGAGAAAAGAGCGAGCACAATACCAAGATATGATAGACATTATCCAGGGGTAATTTCGATCTCTCGCGCACAACTATTATTGAATAGACTTTGCCATAATTTATTAACGATCGTACATTATTGGTCGCACAGGGTTTGGAAAGAGTTTATTCGGCAACACCGTAAGGATTGCAAGGCACCACTTAATGTAGTTAAAATACCAGTAAGTAGTACTATATATACTTCCCCACATGTTTAATTACTATATCGTACTTCAATTTACGTGTGAGATGCTGAGAATAATCTTCTTCTCGTATAGTGGTGTTTGCGGCAGGAACCAGGTAATAACTTGTGTGGATACTACGTTTGTGAATTTATCACTGCATACATAAGAAGAACTCCTGAAGATGTCCTCAGAGTATGTATATATCATTTTTTATTTATTTTTAAATGAATATATATATTTATATATATATATATGTATTAATACTTTTCCTTTTATTTCAAATGCAAGACTGAATGGTTGAAACGAAGGGTCATGCAAAAAGACCATCTGAAAGCAATTCAAGAGTCAATAGCAGGATATCTTCTAGAAAAAGTGCTAAATCCCAACGGCGAGTTCTACTTGGATCTAAGGAACTAATGATGTAAATTAAATGTTTATTGATATCGTTATTTTCGAGAGCAAGATATGAAAGTGTTGTATATATACATATATATCTATAATATATATAGTTTCATACTTTATTCGAATAATGCTTGAGATGAGAATTAGATGTATTTATATGCGTGCGTGTATTTATATTAGCAGCGTAGAATACGTACATAAAAACATATTATATATTAAACAAATATGTGTAACTGAACTGAAAACAAATTAAACATAAAAAAAAGAAAAAGAAAAGGAACCTTTAGTCCCGGTTGGTAACCCCAACCGGGACTAAAGGGTGAACCTTTAGTCCCGGTTGGGGTTACCAACCGGGACTAAAGGGTGCGCCAGGTTTGCTCGGCTAGAGGGCCTTTAGTCCCGGTTGGTAACACCAACCGGGACTAAAGGTCCCTCTTTAGTCCCGGCTCGATGACCCGGGACTGAAGGTTCCACCTTTAGTCCCGGGATCGTTGTCCCGGCGCGGTAACCGGGACTAAAGGCCGTTACCGCCCGGGACAACAAGTCCATTCTGTAGTAGTGACCGGTTCGATGGCCGACATAAGCAATATGCAAGATATTTTTCGTACCTCAAAGAGGATGTCAATTTGATCTATGTCACATGTCGCGTAGGACAGTGATTTGCAGATACATATCGCGTAAGGGTATTTGGCATTGTCATAGAACTGTCTGCTTGACAGCGACGGTGCATACATGTAGGATCTTTGGTTGGCCTAGAGGAAGGTGAATAGGCCTATCAAAACAAACACTCAAACTTTTACCAAATTCACCCTGCTGGCTACTACCGGTCTGGAGGACTGGCACTGCCGGACTGCGGCACTATAGACCAGAATAGCGGCGCTACCTGCACCTGTAGACAACTTCGAGTCACAGTTCAAAATCCAGTGAATGAAAACTTAGATCGGAGAAATTTCCTAGCTTACTAGCAGGTATAGACAATCACAAGATCAAGAGCTAGAAGTGGTAGGAAACACCACACACAAGTAGATCGAAGTAGAAACCCTAGAAATCACCTCAATCACAATATGTTATGCAAGTAATGTAAATCAAGCACAAATGACACAATAATTTATCACGTGGTTCGGCTCGTCACCAAGGCTTGCCTACCTCCACATTGTTGAGGTTAGCCACTAAGGCTTAGGGCTCTCCAACCATTCCTCGTTTTCAAATCAAGAGACTTAACTCTTGAGATGAGGGGTGAGGTTTACTAACTTCAAGAGATGGTTATAAACCTTCGGCCTACCACACAAGTTGGCAAGCTCCACGGGCGACGCTCTAGCCGGCTAGGAGCCAAGCTCCAAGAGTAACAAACACAACCACCGGTCAAAATGTAAACCAAGTGCTCTTTCAAGTTGGGGAATCAATGGAGTTGCTCTCTAATCGAGTTTTGGACCATTTTTCCTCAATGATTGATAGGGAAATCAATGGATTTGCTTGAGAACTTGAGGTCAACAATGGAGGGAGAGAGAGAGAGAGAGCTCATTTTCTGTTTTGAACCAACTGGAATGAGCAGGAGCCGGAAGAGAGACGTTGGGGAGGAAGAGGATGGGTATAAATACCCCCTCAGCCCCAATGGTCACTTAAGTCACGACAGTGTCGTGGGAAAGACAGCAAGGGTAAAAGTGAAATGTATACTGTCTTGGTTGTGAATCTGAGGATGTATGTGTATGTTTGAGCACTTAGTAGCATATATTAGCTTAAGGCATTGTGTCCCCCTTTATAGTGCAGTTTTTCCTATACTCAAATTCAAAATATAAATGAATTTAAACCTCCTTTGAGTTTGAAGCCATCTACATTTGTAATTGGAGGCTCCTCCATTTCATGTAGCATCCTCAAACACGAATTCCCTGCTTGTCATCTCGATAAATCTTATTAGTTCTCTAATTATGTGGTCATTATCACCAAAACCCATAATTAGGGCTTGATTGCACCTTCAATCTCCTCCTTTTTGATGATTGATGATAACCCAATTAGAGTTTACAAAAGATATGAAATAAATACTGAGATTTTTGAGCCATAGGTGTAGAGCCTCTCCTAAGTATGTGAATAGAAAATTGAATTCTTAAATTGGCATAAGAAGCCAAGATTCGCATTTTAGTGAAAGTGATGGGACTCCCCCTACATCCATGCTACTATTGGGTGCTGCATACTGTGTCAGGTATGTAAAACATGATGCAAATAACACTTTATGCACAACATGTTTGTTGTTGCAGCTGGGTGCGGCACTGCCACACTTGCTGTAATAGCACAGATCAGAACAGACACCACACAACATGTGATACATATAAAGATATACATTCTAGCACAATTATATCACAATCGACAGCATAGATTAATATATGTCCATATCCCACACATATAAAAAGTACTTAAGTAGCATTATTACATAAATAGAGTTTCTAATGGACTCTCAAACTCTCACCTAACGAAGACTACTCTAAACGGATACGAACATGACTTTTAGTTGCAGCAACCTCCATGGCGTCGAAAAAGTTGTTGACCCCTCTAATTTTCTCCCCTTTGGGATAACGCACCAAAAAGAGAAGAAAAACCAACACTCACTCCTCATCCTCTTGGATGGTGTCCCAATCAACATCATCCCCACCAGCAGCTCCACTAGCACCTGCAACATCCTCCTCTCCACCATCATCATCATCGGAGGAGGAGGAGGAAGAAGAATACACCATCGCCCTCCCTTGGTGATGAGTGGTCGAAGTGTGGCACTCATGCCTGGTGCTCCTCCTCATGGACTGCAACATGGACCTCAAACTCATGAGAGGATCAAGCTCTGGTTGCTCCTGCTCCTCCTCCTCCTCATCCTCTAAATCTATCTCAGAAAGACTAGGGATGTCATCATACCTCGACGGTGACTGAACTAGAGAAAGAGATGGCAGCCCTGCACGCTCTCTAGCCTCCCGGTTGGCTTCACGGTTCTCCAACCGATCCTGATATGCGGTCCTCGTTGCATAAGTGTGTGGGGGTATTAACCCCTATACCCTTACGACTAGGCTTGGGCCGACCCGGATCAGGGGGTCCGGTCCACTAGAAGACAACGCGTGGCCTGGCCAACCTGTTCGGAGTCCCACGCAAGGAGTCAAGGCAGATTTAGAGATCAAGCAAGATCCTGGTCGGTTAGAATAGGAGTCCTTATCCGGCCACCTATGGCAATTGTAACTGGCTATGATTAGTTTTTAGATCTGTAACCCTGCCCTCCGGACTATATAAGGCGGGTAGGGGACCCCTCTAAAACATCTCTCATTGACATACAGCAATACAATCAGACGTAGGATGTAGGTATTACGCCTTCTTGGCGGCCGAACCTGGATAAAACCTCGTGTCTGTCTTGCGTCACCGTCTTGTTTGTGGTTTGCGCATCTGTCTGCCGATAATCTACTACCTTGGGCATACCCCTAGGTAGACTACCGACCATATTTTGTCGACAGTGGCGCGCCAGGTAGGGGGTGTGCGTACTTCTCTCTAAGCAAACAAGATGGTCATCATCTCCGGCTCCGTGGCTATGCCGAATGGCCTCACGTTCACCGTCGGCCAGATCACCTAGACCACCGGCTCCGACGACTTCATCGCCATGACCACGGAGGAGGCGCGGATTCAATCTGCGTCGACTGCTGCTTCACCTGCATCGGCTATGGCTCCGACCATGGTGGATATGGCTATATCCATGATGGATCTAGCTCCGACCACGGTACATTGGCTCCGACCATGCCTGCATCATCCTCAGCCACGCCGACAACCCGTCGTCTGCTTCCCCGCTACAAAGGGAAGCAGATCGACAACACCGACCTGCTCGACTCCATCGATCGGGTCGGCACCAAACTCGCTGAAACCCTAGCTCTGGTAAGTTCAATTCAAAGTCAACCTAATGAGTAGGTAACTGCTCTCCACAATAGATCTACCCGACTAGCTCGGGCCAGTCGTCCTGCACGACTCGGTACAGATCTCGTGGTCATATCTACTCCTAAAGGGCGCTCTGCTCGTCGCCGACCAGCCTCCGCGACGGGTCTCCGGCTCTCTGAGTACGAAGCCTCGACGGAGAACTACCAGGCCTAGCCCTACGGCCTGCGAAACGCTGCCTCCAACTACACGTATAATATACAACATAGCTCGGATCTGTGTTTTATACATCGCCCTCGGCCGAAGCCACGCAACTTCATCAACATGATCCGGATTGAGGATTATCAAGAAGGATCCATCCACACAGTCTAAGAGGGTGACTCCAGCTCCTCGTCTGGCATCGCATCTAATGCCTCCGTCCACACTGAGCTCCAGCATCACAACAATGAAGGTGTCGAATATGATCTGGATATCCCAGACCACGCCCCGGGGTTCCCACAATTCCCGTATTTCCCACCAAGGTGAGGGGATTTGATTAATGTTGTCAGTAATGACGAACCACCAGCAGTCGGCGAAACAAAACAAGAAAGGATTGCACGCGAAGCACGCAATATTGACCGGTTTAATCGCCGACAAATCGAAGCCGAAGCAGAAGAGGAGGCACGATGCATAAGGGTCCAGCCACGTGACCTCAACAATGCCTTCGATAGGGTGGGGGACAAACAGGTCTTCAGGACTCCAAGCGCCAACGTAGCCGTTGCTATGGCGACAATGCAACAGCTACCCAATACCCCGAAACTCAGGTAGTTCGCGATGAAATACAAGCTTATCTGACGGCTGCTATGGCCCAGACCGCAAAGATTGTAAATCAGGCCCGGGCTCCATCCGTCTTAGTCGAGTCAAGCCACAGCCGCCAGTACTCAAGTCGCTCACAGCCACCCAACCAACGTGGCTCGCGCAACAACGACCCATCAGACAACCGTCAAGGTAGAAACGGTGGCCATGATGGTGGTCAGGATGACAACCGCCGTTGGGAGGACAACTGCCGCGATGTCTAGGACCACAACTGCCGAGACAACCACGATAATCGCCATGATAACCATGGTCGCAGGGCTAATTTAGATGGCAACCACGATCGCCACGATAGCAATAACGATCTCCGCCATTACCTCGGAGGACGTGATCTGTGCGATCGCATCAACCAGAGAGCCAACGATCGTGCATCCCACAAAAGCTATCGCCGTATGGAATATGATACTGCCCACGGCCTGCCGGGTTTGAAGTAGTTTACTCCGCACCTTTGCTAAGTCATATGGCCCAAGAACTTCAAGCTCAAAAAACTTTAGAAGTACGATGGCAAGGAGAACCCCGAATTATGGGTCATGCTCTACGAAACTACGTGTAGATCAGCCATAGCTGACGAGCATGTCATGTCTAACTACTTCCCAGTTGCTGTTGGCCATGCAGGTCACCAATGGCTGGTCAGCTTGCCGGTGAACTACTTTGATTCTTGGCAAGAGCTCAAGCAAGCCTTCATCAACAACTTCATTGCTACCTGCGAGCAACCCAGTAACAAATATGATCTGTAGCGGATCCGAGATCGGAAGGATGAGCCACTGCGAGAGTACGTCCGGTGTTTCTAGGAGATGCGCATCAAGGTCCCATCAATCTCCAACAATGAGACAATCGAGGCTTTCATCACTGGCCTATGCTTCCACGACACCCTAAGGGATAAGCTCCTCCGCAAGAGACCTGAATCAGTTACAGCGCTCCTGGCCACTGCTAAGAAATACGCAGACGCCGACGATGCTAAAAAGATAATTATCGAAGAGGCAGCAAGGGTTCCATGCTCCGACCATCCCCCACACCGTGAGGACTACCGCGGTAACCGTGGTCAAAATGACAATTTTGACCGCCGCAACCAGCGCAACGACTCCCGCGATCACTGCGACCAACGTAATCAGCGGTGTAACCGCCGTGACGATTACAGGGGCAAGCGTGCTCGGGAAGACGACGATGAGGTCAACACCATTAAAAAAGGTGGCAGACGTCGTAACTACGAAGAAGACTACGCCAAAGCATTGAAAGGGCCCTGCCAGCTCCATCCCAAGTCAAACCACACCATAGAAAATTGCCACGTTCTCAAGTGTATCTACACACGTCAATAGGCTCCAGATACGTCCGACAAGCCTAACGACACAGGGGAACAGCGCAACAAGGATAACGACGATGAAGACACAGATCCCTATCACAAGTACGTTAAGCCAACTGATCACGTGCACACCATCATTGGAGGCAAAGTGTCCATCAAGACCAAATGAGAACGCAAGCTGCTCGCCCGCGCTTGCTTGAACGTGGCCAACAGCGACAACCTCATCACCGATCTGTGGCTCCCTCCTTGGTCTCACCGCGAGATTTCCTTCAGCAAAAAGGACCAATGGGCCGCAATACCTGGCCAGGACGTTTTCCTCTGGTCCTCGATCCTTATATCAACAAGGTTCAGTTTGACAGGGTGCTGATTGACGGTAGCAGTTCCATCGATATACTGTTCAAAAATAGTCTGCCAGCCCTAAAGATAACCCAGGCGGATCTCAAGCCATACGAGGCACAGTTTTGGGGTGTTCTCCCCGGACAGAGCTCTACACCTCTCGGGTAGATCATGCTACCCGTGCAATTTGAGACCCCGGACCACTTCCGCACCGACTACGTCAACTTCGTGGTCGCTGACTTTGACGGCACCTACCATGCTATCTTGGGTCGACCATCGCTCACCAAGTTCATGGCCATACCTCATTACCGGTATCTGGTGCTGAAGATGCCTACCGAGAAAGGAGTTCTAACCCTCAGGGGCAATGTATACGCAGCTTATACCTACGAGGACGATAGCTTCAAAATAGCAGAGGCTCACGACCTCTCTATTCGCATGGCCGAGACCATGCTCGACGCCAAGAAGACCTTGGCCGACCACCTGGAGATCCCAGAGCTCGAGGCTCCACGCAAGAACATCAAGTCCAAGGAGCACAAGGTGATCCAGCTGGTCGACGGTGATCCCAGCAAAACGGCCCTTATTAGGGCTAACCTGGATCCCAAATAGGAAGACACGCTCGTCAGGTTCTTGAGGAGCAATATGGATGTGTTCGCATGGAAACCAGTTGACATGCCCGGTGTACCTCAGAATTTGATCGAGCACTCCTTTAATGTCAACGGCAAGGCCAAACCTATCAAGCAGAAGCTACGACGGTTCGCTCGCGACAAGAAGGAGGTGATTAGGGTAGAAGTTACACGGCTTTTGGTAGCCGGATTTATCAAAGAAGTGTATCATTCGGAGTGGTTAGCCAACCCAGTTCTTGTACGCAAAAAGAATAATGAATGGAGAATGTGCGTTGATTACACTGATCTCAACAAACACTGCCCTAAGGACCCCTTCGGCTTACCTCGCATAGACGAGGTCGTAGATTCAACCGCTGGTTGCGAGCTACTTTCCTTTCTCGATTGCTACTCTGGTTATCACCAGATCGCTCTCAAAAAGGACGATCAGATCAAGACATCTTTTATCACACCTTTCGGCGCCTACTGCTACACAACCATGTCGTTCGGGCTCAAGAACGCCGGGGCTACCTACCAACACGCTATACAGGCCTACCTCAAAGACGAGATAAAAGACGACCTCGTCGAGGCTTATGTTGATGATATAGTTGTCAAAACCAAGGAAGCACATACCCTTATTGACAACCTGGAATGCACCTTTGCGGCCCTTAACACATTCCAATGGAAATTAAACCCAAAAAAGTGCATCTTTGGTATTCCTTCTGGAATACTACTCAGCAACATCGTCAGCCACGATGGCATACGCCCTAACCTAGAGAAAGTCAAAGCTATCTTGGACACGAAGCCGCCCAAAAAGGTGAAGGATGTTCAGAAGCTTACCGGATGCATGGCTGCCCTCAGCCGTTTCATATCAAGATTAGGTGAAAAAGGATTACCGTTCTTTAAACTGCTCAGAGCATCCGAGAAGTTTGAGTGGTCGGAGGAAGTAGACGCTGCCTTCACACAGCTGAAACAATACCTTCCATCACCTCTGATCCTCACTGCTCCTAGAGAAGATGAAATACTCCTGCTTTACATTGCGGTGACTAATCGAGTGGTCTCCACGGCCATCGTGGTCGAGCGCGACGAGCCCAGCCATGTCTATAAGGTACAGCAACCAATCTATTTCATGAGTGAGGTACTCAATGAATCCAAGACCAGGTACCCACAGATTTAGAAATTGATCTATGCCATACTGATAACATCCCAAAAGTTGAAACATTACTTCGACGGATATTGTGTGGTGGTCATGACTGAGTACCCTCTGCGAGACATAATTAGCAACAAGGATGCAAACGGGTGCATTGTCAAATGGGTAATGGAGCTATGCCCCTTCTCCTTGGAATTTGCAAGCCGTACTACAATCAAGTCTTAGGCACTCGTTGATTTCATCGTCGAGTGGACAGACTTAAGCATGCTTGCCTCTCAGGGGCCCAACGAGTATTGGAAGATGTACTTCGATGGCTCTCTCAATATCGACGGTGCAGGAGCAGGAGTCCTTTTTGTATCACCATCCAAGGAGCAGCTCCGGTACGTCCTCAGGATTTATTTCCTAGCATCTAATAACGCCGTCGAGTATGAAGCATGCCTACATGGTTTGCGCATTGCGGTCAAGCTTGATATTAAACATCTCTATGTCTACAGAGACTTGGCTCTGGTCATCAACCAACTCAACAAGGACTGGGACATGACCAGCAAAAAGATGGATGCATACTGCAAATCGATAAGAAAGCTAGAAGGCAGGTTCTATGGCATCGAGTACACACACGTGGTCTAGGACAAAAATCAAGTAGCAGAGGTGCTGTCCAAGTTAGAATCATCCTGAGCCAAAGTCGCACATGGCGTATTCGTCCAAGACCTGCTCACGCCTTCCATCGAAGAGGAAGATTCCACGGTCGACAAGCCTCCAGACCAGCAATTGGTGGCTACGGTTCCGGCGTCGAACACCACCGAGCCACCTCCGTCCACTCATGAGCCCAACTGGAGAGTACCTTTCATCAAGTACCTGACAGATGGCAGCGGTTACATTGATCGGACAGAAAACGAGCGCTTGATGCATCGCAGTAAGTAGTATCTGCTCGTCGATGGCAAGTTATGGCGCAAGAACGCAAAGGAGGAAATCTTGATGAAGTGTATAACCTAGGAGGATGGTGAACATCTCCTAGACCAAATCCACTCTGGCTCCTACGGCAACCACGCGGCCTCGAGAACGCTGGTCGGCAAGGCTTTCCGAGCAGGGTTCTATTGGCCGTCAGCGGTAGCCGATGCAGAGAAGCTAGTCCGCCACTATGAGGGTTGTCAGTTCTTCGCCAAGAGAATCCACATGCCAGCACATGAGATCTAGACAATACCAGCCTCTTGGCCCTTCGCATGCTGGGGACTGGATATGATCGGGCCTTTCAAACCAGCTCCTAGGAAATTTACATGTGTCTTTGTGCTGATCGACAAATTTTCTAAGTGGATAGAGTACATGCCTCTGGTACAGGCATCCTTAGAAAAAGCTATCATGTTCCTCAACTAGGTCATCCACCACTTCGGCATACCCAATAGCATCATCACTGATCTGGGTACTCAGTTCACCGAGAACGCTTTTTGGGACTTCTGCGATGAAAGGAGCATAGTAGTAAAATACGTCTCGGTGGCGCACCCTAGAGCTAATGGACAGGTCGAGCGGGCAAACGGTATGATTTTGGACACATTGAAGAAGAGGATGTACAGAGAAAATGATAAAGCTCCCGGAAGATGGCTCAAAGAGTTACCAGCCATGGTCTAGGGCCTCAGAACCTAGCCCAGTCGTAACACCGGCGTCTCACCATACTTTATGGTTTATGGCGCTGAGGCAGTCCTCCCAGCAGATATAGTTTTCAGATCAGCACGGGTCAAGAACTTCAATGAAGGCAAGGTCAACGAAGTGCGGGAGCTAGAAGTGAATAGTGCAGAAGAGAAGCGGCTCAATTCTTGCGTATGTATAGCCAAATACCTTGCTATTTTGCATAGGTACTACAACAAGAATATTAAAGAGCGGTTCTTCATGGTCGGGGACTTGGTCCTGAAGTGGAAGACAAATCAGGCTGGTGTTCATAAACTCGCAACTCCATGGGAAGGGCCCTTCATGATCAAGGAAGTCATACAACCAACGTCTTACAAGTTAGCTCACCTGGACGGTACGGACATACCCAATTCATGGCACATCGACAAGCTTAGGTGTTTCTATGCTTAACTACTGAGATATGTACTCCTCTTGTACTTTCGATTTAACTCAATAAAGCTATTATGATTTCTTCGACCACTATGATGTGTCACTTTGAATTTTACGGTTATTCTAACTTAGCCAGTCAAAGCCGACCACCATTCCTTCCTAGGTTTTTAGAGCAGGCCCTGTCTTCGGTTCCTCCCAACGCGTGCATGGGATCCGCTCTCTACACTACGGGTGATCGGCAGGTTCCCCTTGGATTGACTTGTCCGCGTCTACGTGTGCACAGGTCACGCACCTCACACTCCGACCACATGGCAAATCAGGACCGTACAAACTTTTTAGGATGATGTGTCGAGTAAACTGGTACAACTAAACAGAATGCTAATATGTTCTCACTTAGTTACACCAACACGAGTTTCAAGCTTAAATACGTTTTATACAAAACAAACAAGCTTATGATGATATACAGTTACATTATTACAAGCTTGTCTGAAGAGGTCCAAGTTTATAATAACACAACTATGTCCTTCTTCTATAGCTCTAGCCTATCCTGTTGGCTGGTTGGGGCACGCGGCACCTGCTGCTCGCTGCTTCTGACATCCTGCTCGAGTCTCGAGGACTCTTATACTGGTCGAGCTAAAGAGGATGGCCCTACCAATACCTGGCTGGTCGAGACCGCAGGCTTCGCCGGTTGGCTCACAACTGATGGCGTTTCTAGCTGACTTGTTGATGGTGTACCCTATATAGGTGCTGTCCCACCTCCACACAGGTTAATGTCGCCAATTATCTTTGAAGACAGGTCCAGCTAGGTCATCCGAAGCTCCTTAGCCTTGTCTGGATCTAACTCCTTCGGGTACCCAGCCTCCAGGCACTTGAGATCGATCAGGGGATAGTGGGCACACACCATGCTTAGCACATGTGCACCTGTGTACTCACTCACCTCCTTCACGAACTCTTGAAACCATCCCCATGCCTTTCGACATCTCTCGACCAATCCGAGCTGCAGCGTCCTTGGCACTTCCTCTGTAAGCGCTGGGTCGATAAGGTCGAGGACAGGCAAAATGTCAGTTGCCACTTCCTGGCACCGGTTCTTCCATGTGTCCTGATCCTCGGTGATCTCTAGGCATCGCGCCTTCCAGCCGTCATGATCTTTCATCACATTTTCCAGATGCTTCTTGGCATTGACTTTTAAAACTGCAAACTGCACAAGACATTAAAATGTCATGCCACGACAAGATAAGGCGGGCAACAAAGTGAGCAAGGTAGTCTGGAACACTTACTTTTCAGTTCCTCCTTCATCTTGGTTGTGCGGTCCTGGAGTTGCGACTGGTCGTGCGCCAGTTTCTTGTTGTCCTCCTTCAGGTGACCACACTCTATGGCCACACGGCTATTCTCCTCTTGGAGACAGACTACTTCGGCTTCTAAGCCTGCACTACAGCTGTTACTACCAACAATGCAACAACACATGTCATGCACTTGTTGTGATAAAGTGACAACTTACTTGTTTTTTCCTACTCTTTGTTACTGAGCTAGACAACCAGGTTCTGGTTCTGTGCCTCTTGCTCCGTCCTCTCCTGGTCGGCAGCTTCAAGTTGGTGGCGCAAGCATTCCACCTCGGCCGCCAGTTCTCTATTGCTTGCTGTGATCCCCTCAATCTAGTCGAAGCACTTCTTTCAGTACCTTGCGGTCTTCATCAAGTCCTGCATGTAAAAAAGCTAAGTTAGACAGTTTGACTAGATAGCAGGATCAAGTGGTCAAGCAAAACATACCTGGACTTCCATCACCAGACGTTTTGCCGCTCGTTCAACTTTCATGGTCTCTTCGACCTCTGGGATTTCCTCATGCATAACCCATTGGTCGTTCCGCCAGCGCGACACATATACATGTTGTCGCTTGTCCTGGGGATGGCCCAGGACCTCTTCTACTTCATCCTCTTCGGCCTCTTATTTGGGTAGCGGCGCTGGTCTGGAGTTTGTAGCCTCTACGATCACTATGGCTTTCCCATGGGCCGTAGCATCGGCAAACCTGCTCTGTGCCACCTCTGGCTGCTGCTCCTCGGTTTGGTCTGATACCCTTAGCGCCAAAGTATCCCCCTCAGCAAGGTTAGTGCTCGGAGCACCTGTACTTGGCTCGGCTCTCCCCTCGACTAACTGCTCGGGGACTGTCGTCTGGCCGCTCGTCTACTGAGGCTCCGATGGACTTTCTGCTACAGGTTCCTCCATAGCCGGCTGCTGGGCAGTTTTCTCCGCCATTGCTGGCGGAGCCACGCCGCTCCCGGCTAGTTGGTCAGTTTCGGTGGACGCCGACCTAATATATCAAAGATAAGTTCAGAAGACAATAGTATTCAATATAAATTGTAAGCTTACATCAAGGTTACAAATACTTATAGCTTGGAAGCACGGAATGATGTGGCGAAGGCGCGTCTCTTCGGCCGTGCTTGCTCCACATGCTCTGTGGGTGCCACCGGGTCTCTTTCTACGACCAGTACCGGCGCCGAGGCTTAATGCTCGACCCCTTTGCCGCTTGTCCTCTGCACTACAGTGGTCGGCGATGCGAGTCCCACTAGCACGGAGGAGCCACCCTGCTTCGTTGACTCCAGTTGCCTCTTCCTCTTTCGAGGGACAAGTCGAAAGATGTCTGCATCCTCTATTTCATCATCTGACAATGTAAAGATGGCCTGACGACGCTTGCTGGCCATCGGCCGCTTACCAGAAGCTCTGGCCGTTGCCTCCTCCCCAACTCCAAGTATGGCCCAGTCGACATCTTCGATCCTAGCGCTGGTCTAGGTGGTTGGGCCGGCAACTTGCAGCCAATCCACACTAGGGGGTGGAGACACGAACACTGCTGCTCTGTCATGACCATTAATCTAGGAAACATAAAGGCGATAACACACTAAGTTTATGTTACAACCTAACACTACGGGTACAAGGTAGCGTAATTTACCTTTAGGGGAGGTTGGGCCAGCTTAAAAGCGTGCTCGATGTCGCTCAACCTGACATAATTTGGATCAGCTAAGTTGAATAGCTCTCCAATCCTGGCTTTGACTTCTATCTTGTCAAGCGCCTCTTGCCTGGTCCTTGTCGGGTCTGCGCTACCTTGGTACTCGTAGCCGGGATGTACCCTCCTCTGGTAGGGCTGGATCCTTCGGCTGATGAAGTTCCCGACCACGCTCGGACCATCCAGTTTCTTCCACGAGATCATCCCAAGAAGTTCTGAGATCTGTTCCAAGTGCTCGGGCTTCTCCGACCAGCTATTCTTCTTCTCTGGAATGAACCCCACGTCGCATAGTGTGATCGTGTTCGGCTCTTCGCGGATGTAGAACCACTTCTTGTACTAGTCGTCCAGCGATGTGTTCCAAGGGTAGTGCAAGTACTGGGCCTTTATCCCGTCACACAGATTGAGGTACATACCTCCGGCTATCTTCGAGCTGCCACTCCCTTTCTTTCGTAGACAGAAAAGATGGCGAAAGAAGTCGAAATGGGGCTGGAAGCCACCATATGCTTCGCAAAGATGAATGAAGGTGGAGACAAGAAGAATCGAGTTGGGATGCAGATTGCAAATCCCAATCTCGTAATACAAACAGAGCCCCTAAAGGAAAGGGTGCACTGGAACCCCAAAACCCTGCTTGAAGAAATCTTTGAAAACCACAATCTCACCTGGTTGTGGATCGGGGTACCCTTCTCCTTCCGGCGCGCGCCATCGTAAGAGTGCCTTGTTGTGGAGTACTCCCATGATGACAAGGTCTTCGATGGTCTGCTCGTTGCTTCTTGACTTCCACCACTCCTTTGCCATGACTCCGGCTTCCTTCTAGGCATCACTTTTTGCCATGAATCCGCCCTTGCTAAGGAGGTGGATACAGTGGAGGGGTGATTGGTGATGATCTCGGAGGTATAGGGTTGGCAAGAGGAAGAAGAAGGCTGCGGCGATGAATGGTAATGGGGATCGGTAGAAAGTAACTTACCAGTTCTATATTATAAATAACCAAGAGTTCTACTGTTTTGTCTGCCCGAGATTCTTGGGGGACATGCGCACGCGCCGTAGACGGTTGTTTTCACAACCTCAAGATCTATGCCAATATATACGCTCCTTCGTTATCAGTGTATGCGCCTCTTCATTGCTAGTGTGAGAGGGCCCACACTGATGCACCTCCTTATAGGTGCCAAGCGACTGTTTGTTTGAAAGGACAAGAAGGCAGTATGTTGTGCTATACCCGTCTACTTTTTTGACCAGACGTGTCAGATTGGACTTGACAGAATCAGAAGATAAATAAATACACCAACAAATAGTACAAGCGACATTCGTTTTTTTGCTGCATGTCTCGTGCTCAGGGATGGTCTAGACCACTACTGTGCTCGAGGACTGCCCGGACCACTACCATGCTCGGGGACTGCCCGGACCACTACCGTGCTCGAGGACTATCCAGACCACTAAGATGCTCGGGGATTGCCCGGACCACTACCATGCTCGGGGACTGCCCAGACCACTACCGTGCTCGGGGACTGCCCAGACCACTACCATGCACGGGGACTGCCCAGACCACTACCATGCTCGGGGATTGCTCTGACCACTACCATGCTCGAGGACTGTTCCGAAGATTGCTCGGCGATTGCTCTCCTCGGCTACATGTGACGTGTACTCGCATACAGTCGAGAGGCATTTATTTGGACCTTGCTACAAGGCTTATACTTCTCCTTCTAGCAAGCTCGGGGACTACATCGGTATGATGCACCTGCCGGTGCATCTCGTGTTGATTGTACGAAGACTGGATTCTTAACTTTAGTGGAAATTCTTTTTAGACCCTGGCACCACATGCCTACGTCACCTACTACCAGGCTCGGGGACTAAGTGGGCATACTTCACCTAGCGGTGAATGTGTTTATTTTATCGACCCCTACGCTTTGACTAATTGCCAAGATTACTATTGTCCAAGGGCCACTTACATTTCTTATCAGAAATACAAGTGGGCACACTTGATAAGGAAAGAAATCTTTTTCTTTTTTTCTTTAAGAGTACCATGCATTCTTCGAACAACTAGAATCTTCAGCTATAATCGTGGTCTACTGCTCTCAGTTCTAATCAGAATGCTGGCGCATTTGATTGGTCAATGTTTCAATCAGTTGAAGATGACATGAAGACGGATCGCATTAGTCGAAGGAGATCCAACGATGTGTCGCAACATAATACATGGTGCTTGGGGACTAGCTATGGGGGTATTAACTCCTATACCCTTACGGCTAGGCTTGGGCTATCCTAGATCAGGGGGTTCGATCCACTAGAAGACGACACGCGGCCCGGCCAACCTGTTCAGAGTCCCGCGCAAGGAGTCAAGGCAGATTTGGAGATCAAGCAAGATCCAGATTGGTTAGAATATGAGTCCTTATCTGGCCACCTATGGCAATTGTAACTGGTTAGGATTAGTTTCTAGATCTATAACCCTGCCCTCCAGACTATATAAGGCGGGCAGGGGACCCCTCTAAAAAATATCTCTCATTGACATACAGCAATACAATCAGAAGCAGGACATAGGTATTACGCCTTCTTGGCGGCCGAACCTGGATAAAACCTCGTGTCTGTCTTGCGTCACCGTCTTGTTTGTGGCTTGCGCATCTGTCTGTCGACAATCTACTACCTTGGGCATACCCCGAGGTAGACTGCCGACCATATTTCATCGACAAAGTGTAAGTGGTAAAAATGGCCTTAATCCATCTCCCAAACTTCTCCATCTTCTTTTCCCTATGAGGCCTAGATCGGGATGACTCAAGCACATCCTCAACTGATAGAGAGCATCTCACTACCCTCTTAGCACCTGCTCCTCGGGTCTTCTCAATTTTGTAAATGGTGTGAAGACCATCTTTCTCAAATCTATAGCCAATGACCCTCTCAATCATAAACATGAGATAGGGGGCATGGCGTTCCTCAGCTCACGCCACATGAAGTGAGGGACATTAAACCTGTCACCTCTAGGAGCAAATCTAGCAAGCATATTCCTCACATATCCATTAAGATCAGAAGCAGCTCCATCCTTGGGATTGATAGTGTGCCTAATCGAATTGTTCAGAATATAATAATAGCTCTTTAGGCCACTGACCTTTCTATCTATACTTCTCCTGTCAATCCACATATATGCAATGTCACGGATCTCAACTCTAGCCTCATCATGAATGTAAGTGAAGCTCATAATATTAGTGAGGTCAGACAACTCACAAGCCTTGATCACCTTATTGAATTCTGGCTCATTCTTTGTCTTCATCTCCTCCCAATCAACATACTGCATCTTCACAACCTTGGATTTCTTGGAGTTGAAGTTCACAGATACATAGAAGTTGGAATGAAACTCATTCCAAAACTTATAGTCAATCTCCAAATCCTTTGGCTACTCATAGGGATTATTCTCACGTGCTTCCTCCATCATCTTTAGCTTTCCTGCATAGTTGAGCACAGGATGAGCACGTATGTCAACAGGACGCCTCATGACTACATCCTCATAATACTATCTGATGTAGCTTCTGTCAAACTCCTCAAGATAAGGTGGAGTATCTGGGCAAGCACCTAGAGGAATGGTGCGATCAGCCCTCTCTAGGTTCTCCTCCTCTTGTATCATCTGATCTCTCCCCCTGTCTCTGGCAATATCTCTACCTACTACACTATTGCTGCCCCCTGTGGTCCTACCATGACCACGATGAGGCATCTACTTATCCCAAAGCTCTATCATCTTCCTCTTCCCTCTCCGGTCCTCATCACCTCTAGAGGACATCTATGCAAACAAATATAGGTCCAAATAAGAAACTATACATAAGAGGTATAGAAGAACACTTGTAAAACACTCTAGATAGATAAGATGATTGAAATCTCAAGTTAGGAAAGCACTCTAAACTAATCAGGTCAGAGGGTGCGGCACTGTCGCACCTAGTGCTTTACCTCTCCCATGATTCAGTTCTTCTCAACTATTTAGACTATTTCTCAAACATTCTCCTAAATCACTAGACAATCTTAGAATGAGTAGACCTAAACAAATACATGGAGTTGTCTATAATGTAGGTAAAATGGCTACATGTTTAAGATAGAAACAAATCTAGTGCACAAAATCCAACCAAAACAGAGAGACATCGATGGAACAACATCTGCATTTACATGTTCAATCTGTTGTGTGTGGCACTATCGCACCCAACATGCGGCACTACCGTGGGTATAGATGAGGCTCAACCAATGAATCATTATTTTGATTCAATTCATCCATCAAACTAGTTTCTACCCTAATCATGCAATCACTAGAAACCATCTTCCAACAAATATAGAACTCCATAGCATAGATCGGGATTAGGTTAGGGTTTCACCTTGATTCACGTGGATTGAAGAGGAAAGGAAAAGAATATTGCCATCCATGAGCTAGAGCTGTTGCTGCTGTCAGCGAGGAAGAGTAGCAGCAGGCCGCGGCATAGCCAGAGTGGTGGTGTGGCAGCAAGGAGATGGAGGCGGCTGGTTGTGTGCGCGTGGAGAGAGGGAGGCAGCGACAGCAGTGGTGAATGAGGGAGAGTTACCCTAGGGCTAGTAGAAATAAGAGATAAGATGGGCCCCATGATAATAGCTGGTATGGGCCGAATTTCTAGTTGAAATTCAAAGTGTGGCACTGCCGCTCGACACATGTGACACTGCCACAGTGCAGGCCCAGCACAAAAGCACTTCCTAGTACAACAAATTTAGCTACTAACTAAATAACTCTATATATATATATATATATATATATATATATATATATATATGATATGGACACATATCTCAAGCACACTATTATCAGCAACAAATAATCAATACAAACAGTTATCATAATGCACTTGTTTCTTATGATAAACATTTTAAGCATAATATTTATACTTTTGCAATTCATTTCTCCTATCCATGCTAGTTCATCAATCAAGGTGTGCTATAGTTCAAACCACATTATGAGAATCAAGTATATTTAGCTCACTATGCAAAGCACAAAACCTTGACTCATCAAGAGGCTTAGTGAAGATATCGGCTAGTTGCTTTTCGGTGCTCACATGGTGAATTTCGATATCTCCTTTGGCTTCGTGGTCTTTCAAGAAATAATGTCAAATGTCTATGTGCTTAGTTCTTGAGTGGCTAACGGGATTGTTGGCTAACTTTATGATACTTTTGTTGTCACACAAGAGTGGGATTTTAGTGAAGTAACATCCGAAATCTTGAAGGGTTTGCCTCATCCAAAGTAGTTGAGCACAACATGCATCGGCTGTAATATACTCGGCCTCGGTGGTGGAAAGGGCTACACAATTTTGTTTTTTAGAACTCTAAGACACTAGGGACCGTCCAAGGAATTGACATGTCCTCGAAGTGCTTTTTCGATCTACTTTGCAACCGGTGTAATCGGAATCCAAATACCCAAGTAGATCAAACCTAGAGCCCTTACGATACCACAAGCCAAGGTTAGGAGTGTGTACTAAATATCTCAATATTCTCTTAACGAACACTAAGTGACACTCTTTTGGGTTAGCTTGAAATCTAGCACACATGCACATACTAAGCATAATATCGAGCCTAGATGCGCATAAATAAAGTAAAGAGCCGATCATAGAGCGATATACCTTAGTATCCATGGCTTTCCCTTCATCATTGAGATCTAGATGTCCATTGGTTGGCATGGGAGTTTTGATAGGCTTGGCATTCACCATGTCAAACTTCTTGAGCATATCATGGGTGTACTTCATTTGGCTAATAAAAGTTCCATCCTTCACTTGCTTGATTTGAAATCCAAGGAAGAACTTCAATTCACCCATCATAGACATCTCAAATCTCTTGGTCATGATCCTACTAAATTCCTCACAAAAAGAATGATTAGTACTATCAAATATTATGCCATCGACATATATTTGGCATACAAATATATCTTTGCTAACTTTATGAGTGAAAAGGGTAGGATCGGCTTTACCTATTTCAAAGCCTTGTTTAAGCAAGAATTCCTTAAGGCATTCATACCATGCTCTTGGTACTTGCTTAAGCCCATAGAGCATCTTTTGGAGTTTGTAGACATGGTTGGGAAACTTGTGATCTTTAAAGCCCGGTGGTTGCTTAACATAGGCAAGTTCTTGAATAGGGCCATTGAGAAATGCACTCTTCATATCCATTTGATATAGCTTGAAGTTGTAATGAGCGACATAGGCTAGAAGCATTCGAATTACTTCAAGTCTTACCACTGGTGCATATATTTCTTCAAAGTCCAAGCCCTCTACTTGAGTGAAATCTTGAGCAACCAACCTTGCCTTGTTTCTTATCACAACTCCATTCTCATCTTGCTTGTTGCAGAAGACCCACTTAGTGCTAATGACATTGGTATTGGGTCGTTCCACCAAAGTACACACTTGGTTTCTTTCAAAGTTGTTTAGCTCTTCTTACATGGCCATCACCTAATCTAGGTCTCCAAATGCTTGTTCTACCTTAAGAGGCTCGAAAGAGGAAACAAATGAGTAAATTTGGCAAAAGTTCACTAAATCTGAACGAGTTGTTACCCCTTTTGAAGACTCCCAAGGATGTTGTCAACATGATGATCTCGTTGTATGGTTTGCCTTAGTCTTGGATGCTCAATGGCCTCTTGTTCATCTTCTGGATCTTCATCATCATCTTGCTCAAATATGGGTTGTAGGTTTTATCCTCGAGCTAGAGTCGAATTAGCTGCTGCTGACTGTGTAGGTGCAGCACTGCCATGCTCTAGAGTTGCAGTAGATGCTTGCTGCAGTGTAGCATCAGGTATGTCAGCAGAAATAGGTGCAGCAGCAACTTGAGGAACCTCCACTTCAGTGAATTTTTCTTCTTGTGGTCTAATATCACCAATAGTCAATTGTTTGATTGCTTCATATGGTGGATCCTCCTTTCCTACGACACTTGAATCAACTTGCTTCACTTGAGAGCCACTAGATTCATCAAATGTCACATCTATCGCAATATCAACTCTTTTGGAGGTTTTGTTGAAGACACGGTAGACATGCTCATTTGATCCATAACCAAGAAAAAAACCTTTATCAACTTTAGGTGCAGATTTAGAGATTTTGGGTTTCTTGTTAAGTATGAAACAATTGCACCCAAACACTTTAAAGTAAGATACCTTAGGCTTGTTACTGGTTAGAAGCTCATATGAAGTTTTCTTCAACTTCTTGTGTAGGTAGAGGCGGTTGATGGCATGGCAAGCGGTGTTGATAGCGTCAAACCAAAAGATGTCCATTGTCTTGTACTCATCTAGCATTGTCCTTGCCATGTCAATGAGTGTACGGTTCTTCCTCTTTACTAGACTATTTTGTTGAGGGGTGTATGGAGTTGAAAACTCATGTTTGATGCCCTCTTCATCAAGAAACTCCTCAACTAGAGTATTCTTGAAATCGGTCCCATTGTCGCTTCTCACTTTCTTGATGGAAAGACCGAACTCCTTTTGAGCTCTTTTAACAAATATCTTCACCTTCTCTTAAACTTGGCACTTGTCATGTAAGAAAAATACCTAAGTGAAACGAAAATAATCATCAACAATAACAAGACCATATTTGTTACCCCCGATACTTAGGTAGGCAACCGGTCCAAAGAGATCCATATGTATTAGCTCCAATGGTTGCTTGGTGGTCATGATGCTCTTTGGTGGGTCAGGTGCACTGACTTGCTTTCTGGCTTGACAAGCGTTACAAATCCTATCTTTCACAAAGTGAACATTTGTTAGTCCGAGAATGTGTTCATCTTTTAGAAGTTTGGCCAAGTTCCTCATCCCAACCTATGCTAGATTTTGCCACTAAACAAGTCTCAAGCTTAGCTTTACTTTTGTTAAAATCAACTAAGTAAAGCTTGTTCTTTAATTGATCCGTAAAGACAATAGAGGAATCCTCCCTTCTAAAGACTTCCACACCCTTATCTGAAAAGAGACAATTATAGCACATCTCACACAATTGAGAAATGGACAACAAATTATAACTCAACGAATCAATATGTAATACAATTGTAATTGAATGCTCAAGGGTTATAGCAACTTTACCGAGACCAATCACATCCCCTTTGAATTATCTCCAAAGATAATATTTTCATTTGAGTGCGTCATCGGGGAATATGATGAGAACATACTCCTTTCTCCAGTCATATGATTTGTACATCCACTATTAAGCACCCAACTTGATCCATCAGAGTAGTATACCTACAAAACAAGTTTAGTTGCTAGATTTAGGTCCCTAATTTAACTTGGGGCCTTGCATGTTAGTCATAAGAATCTTAGGAATCCAAATAGAAGTATTCCTATATATGTTGGTTTCCTTTTCAACATATTTAGCAACTAATTTCCCACTGTTGTTGTTCCTCAAAATAAAGCATAATGTCAAGCTTTGTCGATGTGCATAAGTCTTTGGTTGATAGGCATACTTATTCTTGGTGGCCCACACTGGTTCCTTAGGCTTCTAGAAAACATATTTCTCCTGGTACACTTTCTTCTTGGGCTTAATTTGATCAGGAACATAATTGGTAACCTTTCCATTTTTGTGGGGCATGGCACTGCCGCCCTTTACTGCGGCGCTGCCGCTGTGCGACACTGCTACACGGGGACGCTGCACTGCCGTGGTCTATGCAGGCTGATCTATATCAATTTAGCTCTTCCTCTCAAACTGCACATACTCATAGTCATTCACTATCCTTCTTCTATTTGTCTTGGCTCCTTTTGTATGTCTAAGCCCATGCTTGATTGAGGGATGCCTTTCTTACTTAAATTGTGGCCCTTTTGATTCATCAACCTTTTTGTCATTGGATTGGGTCACACTCATCCACCCTTTTTCCAATGACTTCATTGAGCCTAGCAATCTCCTTTCTCATAGCTTCTATGTTTGCAAGGTTAGTGAAATAGGCATTCAAATCAAGATTAAAACATTTTCCACAACCTTGACTAGTGGAGGAAGTAGAGGTTTCCTTTGCCTTAGTGAGATGTGAGTTGTTGTCCCAAAGAATGCTATATTGCATCTCAAGTTCTTTGTGCTTTTCATCTAAGTCACAATACTTTTTCTTGAGAGCTTTATTTACATTCTTTATGATAGCATGGTCCTCTTGCTCTTCAGCCAAAGCCTTGCGCAAGGATTTCATCTCACTTCACTTTAATGCAAGAGCTTCTTTGCTAGCAATGTAGAGATCCTCTTATTGGATAAGAGTCTCTTCTCTAGATGCTAGCTTAGCTTGAATACTCTCTAGATCCTCCATTAGCTTAGTGATGAATAATTTGGTCTTTCCATCCAAATTTTTAGTTATCATGTTTATTTCTTTATCACTAGATTCATCGTCACTAGAGCTATCACTAATATCACTACTAAAGATATCACTAGAAGGTGGAGGAGATTTGGCCTTTGATTTGGATTTTACCTTCTCACCCTTTGCCATGAGATAAATGTGAGTGAAGTAGTAGTCATCATCAGACATGTCGTTGAAGAGCCTTGGTGTAGAGGATGACTTGTGAATAGCAATAGTTGCAACCTTCTCATCCTCTTCACTTGTGCTTTCTTTAGTTGAGTCCTAGTCATGCCCAATGTGAGCCTCGCCCATGTACTTCTTGATCTTTCTACGGTCCTTCTTATATTTGTTGTTCTTGATCTCATATGGACACTTGGCAATGAAATAATCGGTGCTTCCATAATTATAGCATGTTCTCTTTTTTTATTTGGGAAGCTTCTCTTCACTACCTTGTAGCCTTCCTTCTTTAGCCCTTTGTGATACCTCTTCATAAAGAGAGCAACATCATCAACTTTCTCATATTGATCATCATCATTTTCACTTTCAATTGAAGATGATGTGGTCTCTACTCTTTCTTGAACTTGCTTGCTTGCTTTGGGCTTGCTAGTTGAAGCTTGTTGGTTGATCTTGGACTTGCTTGTAGAGCCTTGCTTGCTTGATTTGTTGGTCTTAAGAGCTACATCTTTGATCTTGATGCCCTCTAACTTTGCTTGCAATTCTCTAAGTTTCTTCCTCTCATTTGCTTCTTCTCTTTTCATGTCAAAGGTCAAGATTCTCCCAAATGCATCATTTGGTGTGAAGTACTCAAACTTCTTCTTATCTATAATTAGAGTGACTACGGTCCTATTTCTAGGTGAATAAGCTTTCAACATAATCTCGACAACTTTATGATCATCTAGCTCATCACAACCATAGCCTCTAATCTTATCCACCATCGTCATCAACCTATCAAACATCTCTTGTGGCCCATCTCCATCCAATATTACAAATCGGTTGAACTTTAACATCAACAAGTCAATTCTTGCCTTTCTCACTTTGTCAACCCCTTCATGTGCTAGGTGCAAAGTGTCCCATATTTATTTAGCAACATCAACTCCAATCACTTTATTGGCCCCATTCGGCTTACCCAGAAACCGGCTTGTTCGGCTTGTTTTTTTTAGCCGAAACAGTGTTTTTTCTCTCACAACAATTCAACCAGAATAGTGTTTTCAGCCAGTTTCAGCTAAGTTTCAGCCATCTAAACGGAGCCATTATACTCATCACCATCCAAGGCACTAAGCAACACACTTGTGGCTTGACCATTGAGATGATTGATTCTCATCTCTTCTAGTGTTGGGTTCTTGGGATCAACCGGTGACTCAAATCCATTGCAAACAATCTCTCAAATGTCGGGGTAAAGACTTATAAGCTAGGCTCTCATCAAGTGCTTCTACTTGGCAAAGTTAGTTCTATTAAAATGAGGTAACTTGCCCACGGGCACATTGATGAAAGACCTCTAATCATGGTTAGTTATAGAAATAGAAGAATAGTTAAAGGATACGGCGACATATTTGTTGTTGTCGGCCTTGCCCTTTCCTTTCTTCTTCTTCTTATTCCCCTTTGACACTTGGTATGACTCATCATCATCTCCATCTTCGGAACTACTTGATATGCTTGATGATGCACTTGTTGCCTTCTCTTCTTCTTCCTAGTTTCTTTTCTTTTTCTTCTTGCTTCTCTCTTGAGCCTTCTTTTTTCTTTTCTTTGCTTCTTCTCCTCTAACTGATGCTCCTCCTCTTTTGCTTCTCTTTTTAGCTTTTTTGTCTCCTTTCTTCTTCTCTCATTATCATCGAGAGCTCTTTTGGCATCAGTAGCCTCAAGATATGGTAGTGTGGTGTTGCTTGCTGTCGACGCGCTCAGCTCGTTGTTGTCCGTGTCGACATCCACCCACTTCAAGCTACTAGTTCCTCCTTCGGGCTTCAAACCTCATGCGATGAAGCGTATATGAGGTAACCTGCTCGGATACCACTTGTAGGATCTCTGGTTGGCCTAGAGGGGGGGTGAATAGGCCTATCAAAACAAACATTCAAACTTTTATCAAATTCACCATACGGCACTACCGCTCTGGAGGGCGGCACTATCGGACTAGAACAACGGCACTGCCGCACCTGTAGACAACTTTGAGTCATAGATCAAAATCTGTGAACAAAAACTTAGATCAGAGAAATTCCCTAGCTTACTGCAGGTATGACAATCACAGATCAAGAGCTAGAAGTGGTAGGAACACCACACACAAGTAGATCGACTAGAAACCCTAAAATCACCTCAATCACAATATGTTATGCAAGTAATATAAATCAAGCACAAATGACACAATGATTTATCCCGTGGTTTGGCTCGTCACCAAGGCTTGTCTACCTCCACGTTGTTGAGGTTAGCCACTAAGGCTTAGGGCTTTCTAACCCTTCATCGTTCTCAAATCAAGAGACTTAACTCTTGAGATGAGGGGTGAGTTTACTAACTTCAAGAGATGATCACAAACCTCCCGGGGCTACCACACAAGTTGACAAGCTCCACGGGCAGCGCTCTTTCGAGTTGGGGAATCAATGGAGCTGCTCTCTAATCGAGTTTTGGACTATTTTTCCTTAAGGATTGATGAGAAAATGAATTTGCTTGGGGGCTTGAGATCAACAATGGAGGAAGAGAGAGAGCTCCTTTTCTATTTTGAACCGGTTGGAATGAGCAGGAGTTAAAAGAGACGTTGGGGAGGAAGTGGATGGGTATAAATACCCCCTCAGCCCTAACGGTCATGTAAGTCACGGTAGTGTCGTGGCTTAAGTGCGGCAGTGCTGCATCACGTAAGATAGCAAGGGTAAGAGTGAAGTGTAGACTGTCTTGGTTGTGAATTTGGGGATGCATGTGTATGTTTGAGCACTTGATAGCACATATTAGTTTAAGCATTGTGTCCCCCTTTATAGTATGGCTTTTACTATACTCAAATTCAAAATATAAAATAATTTAAATCTTCTTTAAGTTTGAAGTCGTCTACATTTGTAATTGGGAGCTCCTCCGTTTCATGTAGCATTCTCGAACATGAATTCTCTGCTTGTCATTTCGATAAATCCCATTAGTTTTCTAATTGCGTGGTCACTATCACCAAAACCCACAATTAGAGCTTGATTACACTTTTAATATCGATGTAGTGCAGATCGGTAGCAGGTAGAAGTAGCAGATTCGTTCCGCTAACAATATTGGGATGTCAACGTCGTCAAAGTAGTCACAGCGGTACGTTGATGCAAGCATCGACGTCGAAGATCGACGGCGGCTTCAATGATATCGACGTAGAGCTTGTCGTCACTTGTTGCCAGCGATTAGTATATTTCCCCCTCCGTCTCTCATGATCAATATAGTAGATAGAGTAGAACACATAGACACAAAAGATAGGGAGATTATTCTTTATTTAATTGAATATTAATAATTACAATATAGAGCTCTCACGTATATATATAGCTCTGCTAAGATCGAGTTTAATAAGAAATACAAATGGAGCATGATTATGATTCTTCCTTTTATGATTCTTCCTTCTCTTTTTTTTACAGGATAGACTCCGTATATTTTACAACAAAATCAAGTCAGCGTGAAAAAAAAAGAGGAAATTAAGCCAAAAAGCTCGGGGCCGGGGGAGAGGAGCTTCTCCGACCACGGACGCCTCACACGCCTCTCATCTCATCATCCCCGCGCTGCTTCCCCGCCCGCATCCGCGCTGCCGCACTCCCGGATCTTCCCCACCCAAATCGACTCCGCCACCGCCCGGATCCACGCGGCGCCGTCGCGGATCGACGTGCTGCCGCGACAGATCGCGCGCCGTCGTCCGGATCGAGGGGCGCCCGCCGCAAGCCCTCCGCGCTGGCGCCCTTCGGGAAGCAAGAAGGAGGCTACGGAGAGGGCGCAAGCTAAGCTGCGGGTCTCGAGCTCCGGGAGATCGCGCGGGCGGCGCATGCCGACTGCCGAGCTCTGGTGAGAGGGTCACGATTTTTATTGCTTTTTCCAAGAAGTGGCAAAAAGCTTAAACTGCTAAAAAGTTGCTTTTTAAAGCTCAAGCTGTGCCAAACAGAGAGCGGCCATTCCCAAATCCCAATCCCAGTGTAGATAAAACTGCACTGCTTCACGCAGGTTCATCCGCTCCTCCTCGCAAGCAGTGGCTGACACACGAGCGAGGCAACCCCGAATCGTCGGCCATGGAGTGCCGCTCCGATTTGTCAGGCGGCGGCGACGACCCCCGGCCCCGGCCCCCCGCTGCCACGGGCGTTGGCGACTCGCCCGAGGGCGAGCCGAGTAAGAAGCAGCGGACAGAGGAGCCGTCCCCAAGCTCCAGCGTGGTGGGCGAGTGCTCGTCTTCGTCCACGCAGGCTCCATCGCCGCTGCCGCTGGCGGTGCACTTGCCGCAGGATGCAAGAATGGGCGAGCCGCCGGCGCCGGCGCCGCCAGGTTCCGAGTCCGGAGGGGGCGAGCAGGTGATGAGGGTGCCGGATCTCGGGGAGGACCTGGTGTTCGAGGTGCTGATGCGGGCGGAGGCCCGGACGCTGGCGGCCGCGGCGTGCGTGAGCCGCGGGTGGCGCGTGCTGGCGCGGGACGAGCGGCTGTGGGAAGCGGCGTGCCTGCGGGACTGGGCCTACACTGGATTCTCCGAGCAGATGCTTCGCACCGTCGTGCTTTCGCTTGGCGGCTTCCGGCGCCTACACGAGATGTACATCCGGCCGGTCCAGCAGCGTGCGGCTGGAGCGCCGCCGCCCGGGCAGCAGCAGAGGCGGCAGTTGCCAGTGAGGATGGGCCGGGATCAGGTCCAAGTCTCACTGTCTCTGCTCTCGACCTCATTCTTTCTGAAGATGCCTAATGCTCCTCCACCTCCTCCAAAGGACAAGGATAAAGATAGAGATAAGAATGGAGGTGGGGAATGCGGGTGATCAAGTTTGTGAAAAATAGGAGCCTACCTCCCCTGCAGCATCACCACAAGCTGCTTATGTAATGTCAGGTGATTAGATTGTGGTTCTTCACTGCATTTGTGGGAGTAAAGAAGGTGACAAAACCACTGGGATTGGTGGGCAGAGAAGATAGGTGCGGATGTACTGATAAGGAGGCAAATAAGCTGAGTGAGATTGGATGGAAATATGGAATGGAGTGCAATAGTGTATTGGATGACTACCAAGTATGTGTGTTGTACCTAAATTACACATGATCGGCTAATCTGTTGTGCCGTGATGTGCCAAGAGAGGTGCATCATCCTCTTTGTGCTGTTGTGCCGTGGTGTTTTTCAAATCCCCATGTGTGAGCCAAGGGTGAGCCCTTTTTTGGGTTTGAAATCCTTTTCTCATTCCCATGGAAAGGAAAAGGACTTAGCTGTTTTAGCTTATAATATCTTAATCAATGCGAGGAATAGCTGAGATATTGATTTGTGTAACTAAAATTCAGTTTATTCTTGTGTCTGCATGCTGTTCTTAGGCCTGTTAAGTAAATATGACGCAACGGCTGTCTACTGATTGCCAATGTTTATTTGGACGAAATATGATTTTCTCAAACTGAAAATTTAAATTTAATGTGGTCATCATGCATGTTTGGCACAGTTATTTGTGGGTTCATAGTTCATTTCAGTTGGATCCATCCGTCGCTTTTGTTAATTTAATTTTTTTCTCACATCATGCTTCCAAATTTTGATCTTCTTTCCCAATCATTTATATTTAATTAGGTAAATCTGTGATTTTTGTACGATAAAGTTTACAAAATTGCTTCACTGTTTAGGTAAATCTGTTTTCTTTTTCCTTGAAATTCCAGTTGATCTTTGGTGGACTGGTAGAAACTATACACAGTGATGGTGTCGCTGCCTGGTGAGCTTTCCCGTGAGGAAAAAGTTTCACATGGTTAAGCTTGCGGAGCAGGCTGAGAGTATCAAGAGCATGGTGAAGCTAACTAAGACAGTTGATTCTGAGGAGCTTACTGTGGAGCAGCGCAGCCTTCTGTCAGTTGTCCACAAGAATGTCATTGGAGCCCAACGTGCCTCTTGGTGCATCATATCGTCCGTTGAGCAGAAGGAAGAAGGCCATGGCAATGAGGACCGTGTCACTCTCATCAAGGACTACCGTAGCAAGATTGAAGTTGCATCCAGCAAGGTCTGTGATGGAATCCTCAAGCTCATTGATTCCCACATTGTCCCCTCATCTACAGCTCCAAAGTCCAAGGTCTTCTACCAAAGATGAAGGGCGACTAGTACAGGTATTATACTATTATGATAATACTATCGGCATTTCAGTTTCCTGTAAATTCTGTTTTGCTGCACCGCTGTATCTTTTAGGTTGAATCCAGGTGTATCAGGTACCTTATGGAGTTTAAAACTGGATCTGAGAAGAAGGATGCAGCCGAGAACACCATGGTGGCTGTCAAGGGCAGTGACGCCCAAGATAGCTGGACCTCGACTGCGAAGCTCGTAGTCCTGGTCCGTCGTCGCCGGCAGGGTTATACCCCCACGCCGCCGCCGTCTTCGTCAGCCGGGTTATGCCCCCTGGTTGCCGGCTTAGAGAGGAAGAGGTAGGAGATAGGCTGATAATACTTGATTGATTTCCAACGTGTGGTTACAATAATATATGGCAAAAGGCCCAACTAAAAGGAGTAACAATCTCCTTAATCTTAGGAACAAATAACAGAAAGCTATCCTACTTTCCTTCCTAGCCACCAGCGTTGCTTATGCCCTGCGCCTCCTCCTGCGCGGCTGCTGCCCGCTCCAGGGCGCGGCGCACGTCACGGGCCCGACGCCTTCTCACATACGTGCGCCCGACCATGACATCTCCCTCTCCGTCGAGAGTCAGCTCGTCCTCGAGCTGGAAAGAGGGGAACCTGGTGCGGAACGTGTCGGTGTCCTCCCAAGTAGACGACGCCGCTAAACAGTCTCTCCATTTGATGAGCACCTGCGGAACGCCGCGGGCAAGACGGTAGCGCACCGCGCGCTCAGGCTCCGGCTCGATGGCGCCATGACGGAGCGGGGGTAACGGCGGTGTCTCAGCTGGTGGAGCTCCCAGGAACTTCTTGAGGAGGCCCACATGGAAAACATTGTGGATACGAGCGCCCGTCGGAAGAGCAAGACGGACGGCGACATCGTTGATGAGCTCAATGACGCGGTATGGCCCGACAAAACGAGGCTTGAGCTTGCCGCCCACAGCCTGAGGCAGCGAAGACGCCGAGCGTTGCCGGAGACGAAGTAGAGCCCAATCCCCGACCTGGTAACTGACTGGGCGATGGTTGCGGTCGTTGTACAGCTTCTGCGTGGCCTGCGCTTGCTCAAGGCGGTAGCGGACGTCGGCCAGGAACTCCGTGCGCTCCTCCATAGTCTTGGCGACCGCCTGCACCCTGGTGTCGCCCGGCTCATAGGATCTGATCGAGGGCGGTTCGCGGCCGTACACCACGCGGAAAGGAGTGTCCCGCAGGGATGACTGGTACGCTGTGTTGAAGAGGTACTCCGCCCACGGCAGCCAACGGACCCATTGGCGAGGCCGATCCCCCGTCAGGCACCGCAGGTACATGATGATGACGCGGTTGGCCGACTCGGACTGCCCATCGGACTGGGGGTGGAACGCCGTCGTCATATGTAGCTTGGTGCCCATCAGTCGCATGAGCTCTTGCCAAAAGGAGGATGTAAAGACCGTGTCCCTATCAGAGACGATGGACTGAGGAACGCCGTGTAGACGAACGATGTCGGTGAAGAAAGCTTGGGCAACGGATTCAGCGGAGTACGGATGTGCCAACGGAATGAAGTGGCAGTACTTGCTGAACCGATCCACCACGGTGAGGATCACTGACTTGCCGCGGACGCGAGGGAGGGCCTCCACAAAATCGAGCGCGATGTCCGTCCAGACACCTTGTGGCACCGGCAGCGGAAGGAGCAGGCCCGCCGGCTGAAGGTGCTCTGATTTGTACTGCTGACACACAGCGCACACTCGCACCATGTCCTGCACCCGTTGCTTCATGTTGGGGAAGTGGAAG